>NW_026068306.1:0-82209 GCF_014885135.2 Alexandromys fortis
ATTCATTTCCTCTACCTTTTTGTTTGTAATCTCTAATTGGTTATGGCAGTTTTTCACCTTCTTTTTAAGGTCTTCTATTATTTTCATATAATTCTCTTTTGAGCCACTTTCTTCTAATTCTTCTGGAGTAGGGTGTACAATTCTTCTTATTTCGGGATCCCTGGATTCTGGTGATATCATGTTGCCTTTAAGGTTGTTGGAGGAATTCTTGCATTGGCGCCTTCCCATCTCTTCCTTCAAATGGAGCCAGGAGAGGCCTGGTATCTTGGTCCAGTCTTTTCTGTGACTGACTCTCCGGGTGTATCTCTTCAGTGTAAAAGCAGGCACCGTCCCGTCCAGATGGAACTCCTCAGCACCAAAACATGGATGCCTGTCCAGATGGAACTCCTCAGCACCTAAACAGGGCTGCCTGGTAGCCCAATGATCCGGGGACAAAAGGAAGAATGTGGCAGGCAGCACGGGGTCGAGGAGAGCACAGGAGACCCTGGAGCACCAGCTGAAGGTGCCCGGGATCCCTTACAGGGGAACTTAAGGTCTGCCTGGTAGGCAGGCACTCACCGCTCTTGGTTGGGTAGCCTTAGTGTAGGAGCTTAAAACTTAATTTCTGTTACTTTAAATGATGTTTGCATTCTTATAGATTTTGGGAGATTTTTTTCGAGATGTATAATAAAAAGAAAGACTGCTGATCCATCAACCTCACTTTGGTGTTTTATTTTGGCAATTTGATCACTAAAAACCCCTGTGCATATTACCACCTTATCAGCTCTGTGTGCTAGAAAGCAAAACAGGAATGAAACATAGAACCAAATAATTGTGAACATGTACAGTGTCTATTATTCTATGGAATGTTTAAATTATTAACCACAAATTAAATTTTTGGAATTGTTCAGCTATAAGTGCCTTAATAAATGGTATTTCTTTAATTTTTCAATAATGCAAGATTTCTTTCAGTTTCAGTATTTTTGCATAAAATGGCCCATTTTGCATATGCAATAGCTGTTTCAGGTTCATAGAAGCTTGATTAAGAGAACAACAATCAGAGCAATAGTCAAGGCCAAAGAAAATTAGCCTCCATCGTAGGTAGCTGCAGAAGTAGTTGCAATCCATTGTATTCTGCCACTTGGAATTTAATCAAAAAGGAATAATCTGGCACAATTCTAATTAATAATGCTCTTAATTAAGCATATCCACAGAAGAACTACACACTTGAAATAATTAGGATGGATGATAATCAATGTGTTAGCAGCAGTTCAAAGCAATTGATTCGCTGACCAAAAGGAAAGGAAAAACACTGAGTTCTTTTTTGATATGTATTTTATACTTTAAAATAAGAATTTATATCAAAATACAAGTCCATAGTTTCTAGTCTTCTACTGATAGTGAGATATTTACTGACATTTCTTCTTGGATTCCTCAGTGGAACAATAGGTGCCTGTGTTGATAACAGTGTGAAATAATAATATTAATAGAAATTTGAATTCTGGGTCATCTCTTGATTGCAAAACGCAGTTGCCTAACATATCTGCCAATGAAAAGTACAGACATTGCTTTAAAATTAAACTCAATATATAAACAAAAAGTTGAGATACTTGAAATGAAAAACTGACAACCAGTAGAACTTTACTTTTTATGAGTTTTCTTCTCAAAGCATTCCCAAGGTGATTGAGGACCAGGAGGAGATGGAGTTCAAACAGAATGCAGCTAGTCTGTCTATGATAAAACAACTAATTTTGTAGTAAACAGATATTAAGAACAGTGTTATCCTCAGAGAATACTCATCATACAATGATTAAAGTCTTAAATATGCTTCTTGCAAGATGATCTCTAAGGAAAACAAGGGGGAAAAAAACTGAGAATACAGCTATTCTTGAAAGAAAATGAATAGAATAATGGTGGAGTCACTTAATTAAAAACAAATATTAAGCATTCTAATATTCAAATATAATATAGAATCCTTAGTGAGAATACTTAGTGGAATAGACAAAAATTACTTTGTGTTTTAAGAATTTGGGTAAAAATATTTCAAATTGATCTAAAGCAAGAAAAGGAAAATGAAACGGAAAGCACACACCAAAGCATTCGGGAACTGTATGTTAGGTCAACACATTCAATCTCTGTGTAGTTCTCGTTCCAGGAATAGCAAAGATAATGGGAAGAGGAAAGGCTTTAGGAGATAAAAGTTACTTTCTTTCCCCAAAGAAGATGAAAGACATCTAACCACGAAGTCAATCTTGATGACTACAAAGAAAAACCTTATTGTATTAGAGATGCAGGAAAGCGGAGTTACTGAGAACATTAAAGCTCTACAACAGAAAGAAGAAAGGGGTGGAATGTGTTTGATAGTAAATATCTAATCAAAGCATAAGGGAAAGGAAGACAATAGAGTGATATCACCAAAGATAGGAAAGGAGGGGAATATTATAAAGAACTGTACATTTTCAACTAAATAAAAATGTGCTCTTTTATTTTAGAAACTGGAGAACATATTGCCACCAGACCCACATAAAATGCAATGTAAAAGAGTGTCCTTCAATTAGAAGAAAATTGACAAATCATTGAAATTCATATTTGTGAGAAGGAACAATGATTGACAGAAATAATACAATGATAATTAGTGTGTTAGAAACAATTCAAAGTAATTGATTTACTGGCTTCTTATAAATAAATATATATATATATATAATTACTTTTTCAAAAATATAATAGAGATAATGTATTAGCAAATATCTAAAACATAGAGGTAAAATATTTAAATAGTTGGCAAACTACTAATAAAACCAAAATATTTTGAAATAGATTCCGAGCTCTAGGGAGATGATTCAATGAGTAGGAGTTCTTGCTGCACAAGCTTAACACCTAAACTGGAATCCTGGCATCCCAGTAAACAAAAGCTGGAAGTGGCGGCTTCGCTGAAACACCTGCACAGTGGATGCAGAGACGGGAGTATTGCTAGAGTTTACCAGCTGAAAAGCCTAACTTAAGATTCAGCAAGAGACCGTCATACCTAAAGCATTCTTCTGGTCTCTGTATACACACACACACACACACACACACACACACACACACACACACACACAGAGAGAGAGAGAGAGAGAGAGAGAGAGAGAGAGCAAATTCAATTAAATAGCCCTCCAAACTTAAACAATTGATCTGTCACAAAAGATGATAACACATATCATGGGGGAAAGATTTTGAATATATGTGGTGGAAACAGCAGTCTGGACCCCTCTGCCTCATTCAGTGTGATGCTGAATTACAGATATACACAGCCGGTTTTTTGGACTATAAAGTTTACAGAACATACACATGATCATCAAATAAGCATTTCTTCGTGTATAGAGCCCAAAATTTCTCATTAAAGATGAAAAGTTAAAAACGGCATAAAGAAACCTAGCATAGTGGAAATTCACTGGAATCTAATACGGTGACCCTAGAGAAGGTTTCTAGCAATGGCAGATATGGAGCCTGAACTGGCTATCTTCAGTAACCAGGCAAAGCTTCAGTGGTAGGGCTAGGGCATCAACCCAGCCGTAAATCATTTGACCTATAATTTGTTCTCTGCTAGAAGATGTTTGGGGGTAAAAGTGGCACATAAATTGTGGTAGGAGGCAACCAATTACTGGTCCAACCTTAGGCCCTAGTGCCAGGAAAAGGAAAAGAGGTTCACCACTGACCTTGCAGTGATGACTATGAATCAGAGGCTAGATAGTTCAGAGAGCTGTACAACCAAACATGCCTAGAAAAAAAAATCAATGAAATGTAGTCCAACAGTATTCTGTTGTACTCAAAGACTGATGCCTAGGCCAGTTATAATCAGAGAGGCTTCATCCAGCAACTGATAGGAACAGAAGCAGAGACCCACAGCCAAATATTAGGAGGAGCTCGAGGAACCTCCAGGAAGACAGAGAAGGATTGTGGGAAACAGGTCTTGTAAACATCATGAGAACATAGCCCACAGAATCAGCCAACCAAGGCTCATAGGGGCTCACAGAGACTGGAGTGACGATCAGGGAATTCGTATGGGTCTTACCTAGGTCCTCTGCATATATGTTATGGTTGTGTAGCTTGGAGTCCTTCTGAGATTCTTAACAGCGGGGATAGGGACTGTCTCTGACATTTTTGCCTGCTCTTGGGACCCCCTTTCTCCTACTTGGTTGCCTTGTCCAGCCTTGATATGAGGGTTTGTGCCTAGTCGTATTCTAATTACTTAATGCTGTATATATTCAGTTGATAACCCAGGGAGGCCTTGCTATTTTCTGAAGGGAGGTGGAAGAGGAATGGATGTCAGAGAGAGGGGATGTGAGAAAGGTTAGGAGGAGTGGAGGGAGGGGAAGCTGCAGTAAGGATGTCACCTAAGAGAGAAGAATAAAAGATCAAAGGGAAGCATAAAAAGAGAACTCAGCAAAAATGGCTAAAATAAAAATGCAAGTTTTACAGATTGAAAACATTAGTATTCATTATGGAAAAAGATTTTTATCTAAAATAGAGAGAGATCTACAATGAATGAGTAATAAGTTAAATGACCCAATTAGGAATGAGCTGAACACTTTAACAGGCCGTTCACAAAAGAATTCATAGGAGCTCCATGGTAAAGCCATGGGAAATGTTTCTAGAATTACACACTGACTTAAAGTCATCTGTGCCTTATCATTGGTTTCAATGAAGCATTTTATGTTTGAAATAACACTTCTATGACAAAAAGAAAAAGACAAATGAATAATTGAAAATCAGAACATTTTAAAATCCTTATTTCAGAGAACAGATTTCCTTTTGCTGCGTGTGTAAAAATGTGCATACATGTTTATTGTACCCTCCCCCATCTACATTTTTAAATTGATTGTCCTCGGGTACATCCTTGCAAAACTTTATTGAGCAAACTTTTATATAAAAGTATGGTAAATATTATGTATTCTTACAGTTGTGTTAGCAAATATGCTAAATTAGAAACAATAGATATGTTGACTCTAAAACAGAAAATGTGTGCATTTAATTTCTCATGCTTCTAACTTGACCCCTAGAACAAAATACACAGCAGATATTAACATTCTAGTTGTTGTTTGCTTGTGAATAATTAGTTTATTTTCTATCCCTCTTCTACATTCTGTTATTATTTGTTCAAAACTTACCAAAATTCTTATATTTTTCTAAGGTTCATAAGCAGTACCAAACCGAGGAGCTTGTTTTTATTAACACAAGAAAGGCATATACTTATCAATAGAACCAGAAATTTGAACTTTCAGGTTCATCATACTATACTACATAGTAGAAAAATTAGTTCATATAATTGGCATAAATTGGAGTGTTCTTCCAGGACCTTAGAAGAGAAGAAGATCAAAAAAGAAGACCATCCTGTGGATAAAAAGCAGGATGAAAACAAATGTCTTGGGCAAATGACAACTGATGAATGAAATTTGGATGTGGGATTTTCACCATCCTTGAACTCCTTTCCCAGGCTAGAGCACAGTGTCAGAAAGCACACCCCACATAATGGCCTTTTAGAAAAGGGAAATATGGAGACTGCATATCTTACCATGAGATCAAAAGATTTCTGTGTCTGTCTCTCTGTCTTTTTCTATCCCTCCCTCTCCTTATGTCCTGTCTTTGCACCTCTCTCCCTTTTTTTTCTTTCCCCTTTTCCTTTTTCTATTGTGATGAGGAGCAGTTTATCCTGTTAGGGATGGTAGAATAGACTGCAATAATGCCTTGTGCCTTGACGTCATCGTGCAAGAATGATATGTGACCAAACTGAAAAGAATTTATGTCATAAGAAGATTTCAGTCACTTTGATAAAACCAAAGAAATCATGGACTTGACATGGAATTTGATTTAGAAAAAGACATTATCTTGTTTCAAAACTCCCTAATCAAATCCAAGAGAAAATAACAGAATGTCTAGGTACCAAAGTATAACTTAATGTACATTATGATACATTTCTTTGTGCTTGTTTTTACACATGGGTACATTGACATGTGCATATTTATATTTGTAAATACTTTTACATGTAATTTCGATATGTAGGTTAAGTTTATGGCAGCTTTGTATGTTTATTGTTAATTTGCTTTATTGTATTTTAATACTTCATGTTAAATATACAAATTGTCTATTTTTGACTGAAAAGTTAGGCACATTAGGAATTGAAAAAAATGTTTCAAAGTTGTATTTATTATTGAAAATGGTTCTTTCTTAATTCTCATACCACAATACAAAAATAGAAAAAGTTAGGTGGGTGTATGGCCCAGTGGTAGAGTACTTTCCTAGCTTATGAGAGTCCAATGATAGTCTTTAACTCAGTCTGGAGCCTAAAAAGCTTTGAATTAGGTGTGTAGCTCTAGAATTGGAAATATTAGTGCTTCTTTTTTTCTTTTAGACAGGATGATATTGCTGATGTATAGGTATTAAAATCTGTCTTTCAAGACAAACAAGAAGCTTCACAATCTTGTTAGTAAAATACAAATTACAGAATCAGTGAAATTTTGTTTTCAACTTTCCATTAAGTAATTTTATCTTGTTTTTTTTTTAATCTTCATATTTAAAACACACTGAAAGAAATTCCATTTATATCATGGACTTTAAAGGTCTGTTTACAATCTTATTCTAAATAATAAAGGAGCTTCTAATGTCGAGAAAAGAACTCAGTATAAACCAAATTAGAATCTGGTGATATGAGGCTCTTAACAAATACGAGTAATGTTCTCTAATTGAATGTGATCGTTTCATTAAAATAGAACTCCAGCTTTTGAAATTAGAAATTTAGCTGTGACATTTCTGTAGTCAAAGATTTATTTCTAGGATGCTATCACTCCACATTGTTTGTTATTTAAAAACCTTCAGTTTCCGTGAGAATGAAGCTCCTGGTGAGATCTGATCGTATTGTAACTTTGGAAGAAAGTAGCCATGTGCTAATGAGTACTGCCATGGAGACAGAGAGAGAACATGATGTCCTTGGCTCTACTTGGTGATGCACAAACTGAAGCAAGGATCACTAGTGAAAATTTCCCTTCCCATGCTCACTGGCTGTGGCTGATAAGGTGCCGTAAATCTGAGAAGTAGTTACCAGTTTCCTCCCTAAAGACACATAGAACTCATTAGGATGTGGCCTTTTCTAATGCTTATTTGATAACCTGAGACATTAAAAGTCAACATTAAATGAAAGATAAGAAAGTCTTAGTACTTTTTGATTAATATGCAGAATATCTTCCCTCTAGCCATTAGAAGTGATAAGCAATTTTTATTTATAATGATGATAGGGGAAAAGTCAGCATTTTCTTCAAATTCATAAGTTTATGTGAAGACAGAGATGATATGGGAATACAAAGGCATCCTTGAGAATGGTGAGGACTTTTTGAGGAAGGATCATGCCCAAAATCCATAGCCACCAAAGCCAAACCCAAACCAATTCCTTTCTGGTTATTATCTCACAAATTTGAAGAATAAAATCCATGGACCACAGAGGTCCACTTAGTAAGGCATTATAGAATAGAGGGAATAAAATACAGGTGAGTGGTCATCCAGTTCCCATTACAGGTGTAGAGGCAATTCACAGTATTAGAGTGTTAGAAAGAGGATTATTATAGATCCATACTTGGGTAGTAGGAGTTTAAGAAAGAGATAATGAGAGAAAGTGACAGAAGACGGAGAGGGTGAGAAGATGGGGGGTGCTATTTTGTATAGCACAGTGTGTATCAGGAAATAGGGTACCACTGAGCCATGATGCCTCAAATTTAATAAGACTTTAGTAGACAGAATGGAATGTCCTGATAAGTCTAGTTATCACTACAGGTGTTAGGTACCTTGAAGTTTTGGTCATACACTGTGTGTGTACACACACACACACACACACACACACACACACACACACACACACAGTCCATTCAGTTATGTAGGTTGAGAAAGCATAAAATCTGCCATCTGAAAGCTGAAGACCCAAGAAATCTAGTTTTCTGTTTTTATTGGTTGGTAGATTTGTTCATTTTTTATTTAAGCTTCAGACTTTGAAGTGAAGAGAATATGAGTAACCTGGGTGTTATATTTACACTTTGTAACAATCCAGAAGAATATAGAGTTATTTGTGGGTCTAAAGGTTTCATTTAGCAAACAATTGGTGATGCTAAACATTTGTCCAAACTCTGTCTAGATAGTCATTTTAAAAGTCAATACACTTCCATGATACACAAAAACATAAAGGAAAGTAAAAAGGGGGAAAGGCTGGGTTTTAAAAGCAATATAAAAGCCACATTGTCATTGTAGCACTCTTAAAATACAACAAGAACAAAACAAAAGGAAGAGAAAGAACACTACAAAGTCATATTTGAATGCATAATATCCCCCACAGGCTCATACATTTGAACACTTGGTCTGCTTTAAAAGGTGATAGGTCATTTAGGGAGAAATCAGAAATCACTGTTGCAAATGTAGCCTAATAGGGTGTTGCTTTGAAGATTATACCATCCTCGGATTGAATTACCATTTCCTAAATCATTAATATGTAAATAGAACATATTATGTGAACAGAGCATCCATAAACCACTGCTTACATATCCTCTACCGTTCTAGGTTAAGTTTTTTAAATTTCTTTTCCGTTCAAAAATTTACACTTCCTCCCCTCCTCCCATTTCCCTCCTGCTTCTCCACTCACTCTCCTCCCTCCTTCTCCCTTCTTAAGAGAAGGCAGGGAACCCTGCCCTGTGGGAAGTTCAAGGCCCTCCTTTCTACATCCAGGCCTAGGAAGCTTTGCATCCACATAGACTAGGGTCCCAAAAAAGCCAGTACATGCAGTAGAAACAAGTCCCAGTGCCTTTATCAATGGCTTCTCAGTCAGCCCCCATTGTCAACCACATTCAGAGAGTCGGGTTTGATTGCATGCTCATTCAGTCACGGTACAGCTGGATTTTGTGAGCTCCCATTGGAATAGGCACACTGTCTCAGTGAGTGGACCAACCCCTCGTGGTCCAGACTTCCTTGCTCATTTTCTCCCTCCTTTTGCTCTTCAACTGGACCTTGGGAGCTAAGTCCGTTCCTTTGATGAGGGTCTCTGTCTCTATTTCCATCCATCGAAGGACGAAGACTCTATGGTGATATTCGAGAAAATCATCAGTATGGTAGTGGTGCAAGGCCAGTTCAGGCACCCTCTACTCAGCTGCCACCCCTCTACTAGCTGGGGACATCCCCATGGACACCTGGGATCCCCTCTAGAGCCAAGTCTCTTGCCAACCCTAAAATGGCTCCCTTAATGTAGATATCTTCTTCACTGCTCCTATATCCGCCCTTCCTCCATCTCAACCCTCCCACTCCCCCAAGCTCTCCCCAGTCTTTCCCTTCTCCCATCTCTCTCCCCCTCTCCCTTTCCCCCAAGGACACTCCCACCCCTACCCCCACCCTCATGCTCCCAACTTTTGCCAGGCAATCTTGTTTGCTTCCAATTTCCAGAAGGATCTATATATGTTTTCTTTTGGGTTCACCTTATTTTTAGCTTCTCTAAGATCATGAACTATAGGCTCAATGTCCTTTGTTTATGGCTAGAATCCACTAATGAGTGAGTACATGCCATATTCCTCTTTTTGAGTCTGGGTTATTGTTGGGACCAATTAAGTCCTGGCCTTCAGCTGCTCTTCCCTGTCTAGAGCCTTCTAATTGAAGTGACTAAAAGCTGTGCTTTGCTTGGAGGATCAGAGGATGGGATTTTCACCTGTTGGCCATTGACTGCAGTGTATTTAAGCCTCCATGGTGCTATTCACAATGATGACCCCTACCTAAGACCCTAAGCAATATCTGAATTGGCCTTATCTTGTAGTTAGACTGATGATTATCTAAAATATCACCATAGAACCTTCATTCAGTAACAGATGGAAACAGAGGCAATGACCTCTCATCAGAGCACTGGACTGAGCTCCCAAGATCCAGTTGAAGAATGGAAGGAATGAGAGTATTAGCAAGGATTTCAAGACCATAAGAATTGCATCCACTGAGACAGTTTGCCTGAGCTAATGGGAGCTCACCAACTCCAACTGGACTGGGACTGAAGGAGCATGGGAACAAAGAAGTCCCTTTGAATGTGGTAGACAGTTGGGGCAGACTGAGGGGCCACTGATAGTGACACTGAGATTGTCTCTACTGCATGTACTGGCTTTTTGGGATCCTATTCTCTTTGGATGTATACCTTGCTCAACCTAGATGTAGTAGGTAGAGCCTTGGACTTTCCAAAGGGTGGGGTGCATTGCCTTCTCTTAGGATTGGAGGGGAGTTGGGTGGGAGGAACTGTGGAGGGAGGGAAAGGGGAGTGGGAGGAGGGGAGGGGATAGGAATTTGGATTGATTTTTTTTAAGTAATAAAATAAAAAAAATGTTACCTGCCCACTTTGGCATGATCTCTTATACTATATATGTCAATGTAAAGCACTCATCTGGCCTTTTTTCTGGCTGCAGGATTTGGTTACTGTTCCCCATCACAGCAAAGGATTGTGTCATTTGTGAGATTACCGCCACATACATAACCCTCTATTATAGTCAATTCTGAGCTAGTGTGGGATTTCTTTTAAGCATCCTGAGAGAGGAGGGGGAGGGAGCAAAGGAGGGAGAGAACATACAAAAGGCATATCAAATATCTTGGACTCTTGAAATCTCCTTTCTCAAGGTGAGATTTCAGGAGACATATTAGAAAAAGAATATGAGTAAGAGCCATATTCCACTTTACAGATCACCTTTTCTTTTTTAATAAATTTATTCATTTATTTTACACCCTGACTGAAGTTTCTGCTCCTTCTCCTCCCATTGCTCCTTCCACCTCTCCTCCCCCATCACCCCCCCCATCTCCTCTTCCTCTGTTTCTGTTCAGAAAAGGTCTGGCCTCCCAGGGTCAACAACAAAGCATGACATATCAAGTTGAAGTAGGGCTAAGCACCTCTCTTTGTATTAAAACTGGGCAAGGCAACCCAGTATGAGGAATAAGTCCTTTGAAGCCAGCCTGAGTGTTAAGAACAGGCCCTGCTCCAAACTCTAGAAGTCCTAGAATCCATCAAGCTAAGCAACTGTCATACACATACAGAGTGCCTAGGTCGGTCCCTTGCAGGCTTCCTAGCTCTCAGTCCAGAGTCTGTAAATTCCATGAACCAAGATTAGTTGTCTCTGTGGGTTCCCTTGTGATGACCTTGACCCCATTGGGCTTGTACAGTCCTTATCTCTCTCTCTTCAACAGGATACCCCGAAGTGAGCCCAATGATTGGCTGTGAATCACTCCATCTGTTTCCATCAGTCACTGATAAAGGTTCTCTGATGACAATTGGGGTAGTCACCAATTCGATTACAGGAGATGGTCAGTTTAGGCTACCTATCTATCATTTCTAGGAGTTTTATCTGGGGTCATTCTTTGTAGATTTGTGGGAGTTTCCCTTGCACCAGTTTTCTATGTGACCCTAAAATCAAGACATCTCTGTCATTACTCTCTGAGGACCAATTTCCAAGATATATAAATAACTCAAGAAACAAGACATCCAAAAAACAAATAATCCAATTAAACATGGGGTACTGATATAGACAGAAAATTCACAATAAAATAATCTCCAATTATGGAGAGGTACTTAAAGAATTGTTTAACATCTTTAGCCATCAGGGAAACGTAAATCTAAATGATTCTGAGATTCCATCTTGCACCTATCAAAATGGCTCAGATCATGAATACTAATGACATGTTATGCTGGAGAGGATGTGGAATAATAGGAAAACTCCTCCACTGTTGGTGGGATCTTTGAAAATCAATGTGAAAATTTCTCAGAAAATGGAGATTCAGTTTACCTCAAGATCAAGCTATACCATTCTTGGGTATATACCCAAAGAATGCTCAATCATTACTCAAGGGCAATTGGTCAACTATATGTTTAACAGTGTTATTGATAATAGCCAGAACTGGAAACAACCTAGAAGCCCCTCAAGTAAATAACGGATAAAGGAAATGTGGTACATTTACACAATGGAGTATTGCTAAGCTATTAAAAACAATGACATTAGGAAAGTTAAAGGCAAATGGATAGAACTAGAAAAAAATCATCCTGTGTGAGGAAACCTAGACAAGAAAAGACAAACAGGGTGATGCACTCACTCATAAGTGAATATTAGTTGTAAAGTAAAGGATATTCATGCTACAATCTACAGCCCTAGAGAGGTTAGGTAGCAAGGAGACCCCTGGGAAGAGGAAATAAAAGTCCTAGGTAGACTGTGGGCTCTTGGGGATGGGAACAAGAGAGAATTGATTGGGAAGGGAATGAAAGTGGAGAGTAATGAAAGAAATGAGCTTTCTTTTTTAGCTCCTGCCCAGTGACTCTCTCTCTCTTCATAGAGTAAATTAATCTGTCACCACTACCCCTGCAGTGCACATACAGGAACATGTAGGGATAGTCTTGAATCCTCTCCCAAATATCTGAGTGAAAGCAACTATCATTAGAAACATTAAGGGATTTATGAATTTTAAAATAGCATGAATACTAGTAACCTATGAGCTTTCTAGTAAAAGGCTGAACCTTATGTAATTTCAATTTACTTTCAAAAATGAGATACTGTATCTTTACCTGTAATTGATAGAACTGATTAAACTTGGCTGCAATTGAAAAAAAAATAGAAAAAGTCCCCTAACACTGTACGTTGATTTTTTTTCTAGACTACAGACAGAAAAGTAAGTCCATAAAGGATTGATTTGCATTTTCTAACAGTCTCACCAAAGTTTTGGTTTCTGAACTAAATTTAAGTGTAGAAATACATTTGAAATAATTGGTAGTGTCATTTAATATGAGAAATAGAGGACAGATGTTCACTTTAAAACATAAAATAATCATGATAATTATTTCTTTGTTTCCCTTGAAATAAGAAGTTCCTATGTCTGGCACAGTGTGAAATTTTTATCATTCCCTTTATGATTATCCTTAATGTCTTTGCGAGTGTCTTCTCTCCATGTTCTTCTTCCTCATCACTGTGGGCTGATGAGCTAAGAATAAGTTGTGAAGAGGTAGCAGCAGTAATGATTAAAAGAGACATCTTCAGGAAGCAAATGAGTTAATTATAAGCAAAGGATTTCAGCTGAATGGGAGTCTCCAGTGGAGCTGTGAATGGGAATGACCACCCACTCATGCTCGGGACTGCCTGCTGGAATATGGAATTGGACAAGAGCTTGATCCCATAGAAATAATGAAACAACTTGAAATTTTATATCATCATATAATCTTACTTAATATTTCCACACATATTTTATTCAATATATGAACAGTGTAATGGGGTTATTTATAATCGTCAAAGTTCAATCAAAAATGGAAATAATTTCCCTTGGTAGTAAATATGGTTATAAAAATTATTATTATAGGGATAACTGGACTTTATTGAATTTAAATGGATCAGGCCTAATTTTCATCACCATATCACTCACACTGAGTGTTTTAATCCTCAAAGTTGCATGAAGTGGGAATGTTCCTTTAATCTTCCCATTTTACAGTTGTAGAAAGTAAATGTAGTTAGTCATCTGACATCACACACACTAAATAAGAGAAGAATTTTGAATTTCTACAAGAATTCTGGCTATTCGGAGAAATATATATCCTAATTAAGGGAGCCACCTTAGGGTTGGCAAGAGACTTGACTCTAGAGGGGCTCGCAGGTGCCCTGTGCGATGTCCCCAGATAGTACCTTGGGCCACTGAGGAGAGGGAACCTGAAATGACCCTATCCTATAGCCATACTGATAAATATCTTGCATATCACCTTAGAACCTTCATCTGGCGATGGATCGAGATAGACACAGAGACCCACACTAGAGCACCGGACTGAGCTCCCAATGTCCCAATGAGGAGCAGAAGGAGGGAGAACATGAGCAAGGAAGTCAAGACCACGAGGGGTGCACCCACCCACTGTGACAGTGGGGCTGATCTATTGGGAGCTCAACAAGGCCAGCAGGACTGGGACTGAATAAGCATGGGATGAAACCGAACTTTCTGAACATGGTGGACAATGAAGGCTGATGAGAAGCCAAGGACAGTGGTACTAGGTTTCGATCCTAATACATGAACTGGCTTTGTTGGAGCCTAGCCTGTTTGAATGCTCACCTTCCTGGACCTGGATAAAAGTAGGAGGACCTTGGACTTCACGCAGGGCAGGGAATCTGGACTGCTCTTCATTCTCGAGAGGGAGGGGGAATAGAGTGTGGGAGGGGAGTGGGGGGAGAGGGCAATGTGTGAGAAGAGGGGGAAGGAAATGGGAAACGGGGAGGAGGCGGGAATTTTTTTTCAACAACTAAAAAAAAATAAAAAATAAAAAAATAATCAAAAAGAATTCTGGCTATGTGGATCACTGTGCCTAAAACAGTGTTAAAATGAATCCCTAATTTTCAACTTGTGATAGAAATTTAAGCTTTATGTCTTATGTAGCTCCAACTTAACTAAATAACAATTGTGACCTGGACATTGGGGACACAATTTTTCTCTAATCACTTATAATGGCTTTATATTTATAATTGCTTTGGTCAAAATAGCCAGTCACACCTCAAAATTTTTAATAGTTATGTTTCAGAAAAATAATTAAAATCCATATTTTATGTCTACTTGCTTTTTTGCCTTAAATATTTATCGTGTGTCTATTGATTAAGTTCTTGAAACATATTTTATAGTGGTTTCCAGATAGGCATGGCTAGACAGCTTGTTTATTCCTTGTCTTTGAAAGCAAGTGTTTTCATGACTACTTTGACTTGGCTTTTATTTCTCCAGAAGAGTTTATATTATCTCAGAGGTTGGTACAAGACTGAGATAGTAATTCAATACAATTTCTTAGTGATTTCAATTAAGATATTGGAGATGCTTACAAAATAATTTGAAAAATTATTTTTAAAATAGCATTTGAAGCTAACAAGTAATGAAAAATACAAATTATGATTAAATTGATACATGCAACATTTGCTAAAGACTTTTTGAATACTTTTGATCTGAAGAAACTTAAATTATATTTGAACCCAAGTTTAATTTAATGAAGACATTTCTAAGTTAGTCATATCTCTATCTGAACTTTCAGAAATGTAATTTTCAGCTCTATTGACATTAAATGCTTCTAAAAATCCAAAAAGTATTTCAAAAGTATTTCAGTTCTCTTTAAATCAGGAGCTCAAGTATCCACTCCTAATGCAATTCTGAACATGGTGTGTGCTGAGCTATCTCTGAAATAGAAAGCATAAGATATTTTAAAGCAGAATTCATTTTTCAGGAAACTACACGTGCTGAGTGAATGGCTGCTAGAAGTATGTGCCTGGCAGGCATTTCTGCTCATTTTCTTGTCCTGGATTATCATGTAGTAGAGTAAAGAGATTCTTTCCTGAGAAGTGGGCTAAATGTGACTATACTTGATACATGTAGTTTATGAAAATACTGAAGATCTGGTACTACAGCACATTTCATTCCATGTTTAGCTATGGAGGAACTACATATTAATGTACTGAAGGAGCGCTCAATACACTTCTTCTATAGCACACTATGTATAAACAGGAATCTTTTGTGGACATCTAATAACTCATTCTTAAAGGCAACATAAATTTTGTGACAAAAATAAGTGAATATTTGATACTTGATATAAAGAGTAAAACTCAAGGCCAAAGCAATGCTGTTGAAAAACTATGAAGAATAGGGTATTTGAGTACAGAAATTTTACTTTGTTTCCCTCCTCGATCATTGGCATGACACCATTGGTATGCAAAGTTTTACTCAATGGTGTAAAGCATATATCATCACTAGAATTATGCAAACTATAGTTTCTCAGAATGTGTCAAAAATAAGATAATATTGTGATCAACATATGTAAAGTTATTGGGAGTTTAAAATTATATTCAATGCATGCATAAAATCATACCATATACATGCATAAAATTATATCCTATGTTTAAATATAGTATTTAATTTAAATTGCTTCATATATTATCCATGTATAATTTGTTAACTTATATAGTTTACTATATAAATATATCATTCTTTATAAAAGCATTCTATAGTTATCATTCATGTTTGTATATGAGTTTGTTTATAAATGTATGTTGTTAATCATATGTACGTTAATAAAAATGTAAAATATGCCCAATTGAAGAGAAAAAAGTTTCTTATACCCATATACCCTGGTGTGGATCCCATGGCAACCATAGCTGCCTGACAATGTTCTAGCATTTCAACACTGCAGACCACACTTCTCTAGCACCTTTCAACTCTCAGTTTTAATGGTTCTCACTATTTATGCCATTCCCTTTGGGAAATTTTATGTAGACCTGGTAATAGATAAAAATGTGTACAATGGTAGCATCTCTTATGCCCAGTTCATGAGGACCCAAAAGATCCCCAGGGAGATCCGCTCACCGAAATGCAAAAGCAAGGTTTATAGTGTGCACAAAGCAAGCCAGCAGGGACCTTATCAAAGCAACTGGCACAATGGCAAAAGGAGGTTCCCCTTCACTTCTAGAGAACGTTATTTAAAGGCAAAAACCAGAAAAGTTACATTAGCAGGGTGTGTGCTGGCAGGTGATCCTATCTACAACTGGTGGAACATTAGGAATTTCCTTTGCATGGTCTGTTCCTGGGTAGTGCCTGGGTAGTCTCTGTTTGTGGTCTTTACCAGAACGAGGAATTGCCTAAAAAACTATTGATACTCAGGCCTCTATTGTGTTTGTCACAGCTGGGTCCCACAAGTCCTTAAACAAAGTAATTCTTTGAAAAAGAAATCCCCACCACCTTGGAACCAGGAATCTCATTGTACCCTCCTAATTACAACAAGAAGAGGGAAGTTAGAGTTTACTAGACACACCTGAACCCAAGGATGAAAGACTACATTCCAGATGCAAAGTCTGAGGCAATTAAGGGCCAGAGTTCAGTTGATAAGTATAATGGGAAAAGAGTAAGACGTCAGCACCTTCACTTTTGGCAGGCCCATAGAGGAAGACTAAGACACAAAGAGATGCAAGAAGGCAGCAGTTCCATGCTTATGCCCTTGAGGAATGAAAATTGCTCCTAAATTATAGTATATTGGTTGGTGCCTAAAAGAAGTCCCTTACCAAAGGTCAGGCATGGGGTGCCATTAAGGGGAAAGTTCTTCCTGGCTAAAGCAGTCATTCTCTGTCTCTAGCAAAAGTAATTTGTGGCCCTCCCAGTAACACAAGACTGCTGTCTATTGTCAAGGTCCATGTTAGATTCCTCAACTCCTTATCTCAAGCCACACTTCAGTTCACGTGCCCCCTTTCTCCCTTTTAATCCTATGTGCAGCTCTAGAGTATAAAAAGTGTAGTCCTTCTTCAAGAACCACCCTGATCATGCCCTTGTCACATGTGTGTTCCCCTGTAGCACATCTTCTAATTGTTCAGAATAAATAAAACCCAGAGTCAGATATTAGGGGGTGAAAACTGAAGGATCAGAGAAGCAATGCAGGCAGCCACTAGAAATGTTCAGACCAAAAGGGAGATCCTATCCACAGACCATCTTCTCAGACTACATTGAGTTCCTGTGTCCTCCGCCTTATATTCTTCTTTCTAGCCAATCATATCACTCCTGTCTCCACCTTCCTAGAGTTAGAATCACCTTTATATGAGTTCTCTTTCTTTTTTAGATAAATTCAATCTCTTGTAGCCCAGAGTGGCTTGGAACTAACAGTGATCCCCCTGTCTCCCACGACCTGGGATTATAGGTGTGAGCTACCACTCCCTAGCCTCTAGTGCCTTAGTTCTGCACTCGGTTGTTCAGGTAAACTTGTTCTGTTAAAACACAAATAAAATATCACTACAGTGCCCAACCCCACCAGTACCGTTCTTCCCATCACTCTCTCCACAGCCCACTTCACACATCTTCTTTGGAACCCAAACACCCACCAAATCAGGTCTCCAGCAATACCCAGTCTTACTCTATCAAAGAAAACTGTTTTTTCCCGCTTTCTCAGAAGCTATTAACTACAAATACCTTCCTGGTTAGGGGCAGAATTTCATGCCACTTCCCTTCTTCCATACTGGAAATTTATCTGAATTGAGCTCTGTTCTATGTACAACATTGAAATATCAGTTTCTATTTTTCTAACTAGGCTTGGGACACCTGGGCATATATGATTCAGAAGAAATTTTTGAGAGAGACTTTTATCGTAACAGTGAAGAAAACTACAAAGTATAGTTGAACCCATTCCTTTCCATCCATGCCAAAGATGCAAGATAATTTCACGTATTTCTAGGAGATTTCATAGCAGATATCAGGAATGATTCGGAACACCCACTTGCTTAACATATCTTTCCCTTGTCTATATAAATGCTTAATATATTGTATTTAAAAAGACAGGCATTATTTACACTTTAATGCACCCCTAAATATTGACAATTTCAACAGATAAGCATTCTCTCGGCTATTTAAAATTACTGAATCAAATCCTGAAAACAATGTCTGTCATATTGAAACCCATTAGCTGTCACTTCAACAGTACATTATTCTCAGTTATATTTTGTATCATTTACAAGTAAAAATATTGAGATTGGTAAGTCAGATTCTTTTAGCATTAGTGGAATGAGGTGTCTGAATGTCAAAACCCTCATATCCCTTTTAAATTTCGTGAAGATCAAGTCCCATGGTTTATTAATCTGTTAAATGTTGATTGTCTGTGTGAGAACTTGCATCTTAATTTCTAAGATTTTATTTTATTTTACTTATTTTAGCTTTTGGAGATGTATGTCCTGCTTAGAAGATAAAAATTGTGTTGTCAGACAATGATGTTTATTTAGTATGTGAAGAAGCAAAGTGTTGCAAGCTTCAGAAGACATCACATAGACTCTGAGCAGGATTTTTCCTGCTACAAATGTCTTAGAAATGGCCTGTGCTACAAAATGTCCCACAGGACTTTTTATAGAAAATGGGACCACTCAATAATCACATTCCTGTTTTATTCTGAATATCTGCCAAATAAGTAGCAACCAGACTATATGACCTAAGATGTAGCATGGCCCCTTTTGACCATGTCTTCAGTGCTTTCTGAAAAACTTTGTAACTGAAGTAGGGAAAATATTTTTCTAGCGACCACATTTTATTTTATAAAAGAAGACTCTGGAACCTCTTATATTTTCAGACACTCTCCAAATGAACTGGAATAGTTGTTTCATGGAAGCTTGAATACATGAGTTCTAACCTTTCAGATGAAATTTATTATATCACAATGCAAAATTTGCAATGTATCATTAATGCTGCTGATCCCTTTCACAGTTACAACTGCATTCTCTGCATCTGCTTTGTCTGCAACTTTAAATTCATATGTGGTCTGCAACTTGGCATATTGCACACTCTCTGCACCTTAGCACACTGCACATGCTCTTTCTACAGTGCCCTATGGAGCATCTGGACTACAACATCAGTCTGGTTTTGCCCAGAGAGCTTATTCATCCATACTTGGAGGGAAGCATGAGGATTAAAATGGCAGGAAGGTGAGATCAGGCATTCTGGGTGGTACGGCTGTAGAATGAGTGGTAGCGACCCATGCCTTTAATTTTAGCATTTGGGAGGCAGGTGAATCTCGTTGAATTCAAGGGCAGCCTAATCTACAAAGTGAGTTCCAGGACAGCCAGAGAAACTACCTCAAAAAGCAAGCAATAACAACAACAACAACAACAACAAAATAAAACAAAAAAGAAAGAAAAATAGAAATTAAATGGCAGGTAGAAAATTTAAAGGTACAAAAGAAAAGAAAAACACAGGATAGAGTCAGGAGGGTAACAACACAGTCAATACTGATTCTGTCCACATTTATTTCTCATATGCTTTATATACCCCAGGTCCAAAGAGGAGGGGGAAGAGCAAAGACTTCTTTAACAAGATGCAAGGAACAAACAAAGTAACCACCTTCTCAAATACCCAAAGCATCAAGTAACTATGCCCTAGGTCAAAGCACCCTGTTAATCCTGTTAATAGCCACACCTTAGGTCAAACCTCCTCTCAGTAACCTTGAAGGAGGAAGAATGGGGCTTGAACTCTCTGATCTTTAGTCAAGGTGGCACAAACCACATCTGTGGGCTCCCCCACTACAGCTTTCTGTTTAACTTTCTGTTCTCTCTCATTGTCCCTCTGGCTAAAACCAGTGGACACTGCACATGTCAGAGTCTTGTTTTGCAATCTCACCAAATGTTCTACTTTGTTACCTTTGAATTCAGATTAATCAAAATTGCTGGAAATGGGGAAACAGAGTAGATCTTTCTGAAATGTTAGCCATGGTGGTCTCTTATGTAAACTTATGACAAAATCTGTGTTGTTCTCTGACCCATATAAATATGGCTCTACTGTCTTCAACTCTGTTGACACTCTGACTGTAGGACTCAACATAATAACCTACGAATCTCCTCTCATTCCGGGACCCCTCTACCCAAGGATCTAAATGCTTCAACATTTTTTTCCACAGCGCACATTTAAAGAACTACGGACTGTGTGAACAGATTTACCAGAGAATTGACCTCAATTCTCAGGACCGATTTTCCTGTACGTGTTACTTTTCATGCGGCAATAACAAAATGTCTGGCAGAAACAGGTTAAGAAGGAAAGATTTACGGTGATGGGAGCATATATGTGACATTTCTATTGATGAGTCAAGAAGCAGAGAGCTGAGGCTGAAGGAAAATCACCCTATAACTTTTAACCTCTGCCTTTATGTACTTATGTCTGTCACTACGCTTCATTTCCAAGATGTCTCATAACTTTCTTAAATGGTTAGGTAAAAAACAAGTGTCTTTGCATATAGGCCTGCAGGTGACATTTCACATTCAAATCATAATATCTATCTCAACTATAATTAAAGTGTGTCTGTGGGGGTATGGTGGAAAGGAGGGAAATAATACAAATGTAATTCTCATATAAAAATCCTCACGAAGTAAATTTAAGATTTCCATCCCATTTTTTTTCTAACTAGCCTCCGGGGTGTGCTAATATTTAATTTGTATTTTAAAGTGAAACAGCTGCACTGATCAGCACTACAGACCAGGCAGTGGTGACACACACCTTTAATCCCAGTTGCCACACTATTTGCCATAGAAATCAGGAGGTAGTTTACTCCCTTTAGTCCCAGCACTAGAGAGGAATTTAAGACAGGAGGCAACAGCTCTCACACAATCTCAATCTGAGATTCCAGGAGGCAGGATCGCCTTTTCCCACTAAGGTAAAGGTAAGAGCCAGTGGCTGGCTGTTTTGCTTTTCCGGCTTTCAGGTTGAACTCCAGAATCTGTCTCTGTATTTTTATTATGCTACACCACGGTGCATCCAACCCTTCTTTATCAGTTTGGGATATTTAGATAGAAGATTTAACTGATAACTTGAAGATGATAATTTTGTTCATCACTGCAATTTAACTCAAAACATTCATGTTAACACAAATGAAAGACATTCCAACCTACACACACTCTCAAAGATTCCTGACGAGTCAATGCAATACAAGGAATCTTTGCATTTCTCCACGTTTTTCTCCTCTCAATTCTTCATTCTAAGAAAGAAAATAAAGGGCAAATAATAGAAGAAAGTGTTCAACAGAACTGCAAAGCGCCCATTGTAAGAAAAACATAAAATCAGGTTTAAAATCTCTGTCTCCTTGGAAGCATAACTCCATTGCATTGCATGCTTCAACTTCTCTCTCTCTCTCTCTCTGTCTCTCTCTCTGTCTCTGTCTCTGTCTCTCTCTCTCTCTCTCTGTCTCTCTGTCTCTCTCTCTGTCTCTCTCTGTCTCTCTCTCTGTCTCTCTCTCTGTCTGTCTCTCTCTCTCCTTATTTACTTACTTATTTGGGACTGTTTTGTAGCTCAGTCTTGCTTTGAATGTTCTATGAAGCTGCTAAACTCTGAGATCACGTGCTGATGCCATCACGCTGGGTTTTGAGCACTGCTGTCCTGTACAACCCAGGTGGTAGGCAAAACCACTCTCCCGACTGAGCTAATTCCCAAGCCCAGCCTTTCCCAGTGCTTTTTATACTAACACACAAGCCTCCAAATCCCTTCAGTTAATTAGCACTGAAAAATCAGATGGACAAGCATTTGGTCTCAGCAAGAAACCATGTTTTCAAAAACCTTGTGGTAAAATAATCAGGTACAAAAAGACGGTGCTGAATGTTCTCACAAGTGGAAGCTAGAAAAAGAGATTTTATAACAAAGAGGAGCACGGAGAACATTATGTGAGTTTGGGAAAGATGGGAGGAAGTAGGAACTGCGACCATTAACGTGTTCAGGTATAGTTAGAAGAAAGTATGATGTTTTTGTATAGCTTTATATGGTCTATAGCTTTATCCTGGTCAAATAACTTGTTGATTATCATACATTTAAGAATATAAAATAGAATGAATTGTGATGGTTCTCAATGCAGAGGAACTAATATTGTTAGGGAACATCGCCTTGTTTATTATTGTGACCTTATCATTGTAATACAAGTATACATGCTATGAAATACCACATGGACGTGTATACCTACTATGCAATAATTAAAATAAAAAGGAATATACATGAAGATTTTTATGATTACACAGCACAATCTTGTAGTCAGCTGAGCTATGTCTCATTGAATATGCTGCTACAGTTACTAGACTAACCAGCTAGAGTCTAAAGGGACTAATAAAGCTGACATTGCCTCTTTAAAAACTCCCTTTCCATTCAAGCATATTAGATCCCCCTATAAACTTCCCTGATTCTGATGGCCAGGCTCAGGAAGCTGCTTCAGACTGGATAATTGTCAAGTCTTTCTGGCAGATGCCTTTGACTTTATTATGCTGTTGATAAAGCAGGTGTCTTCGACTAAATTAATTAGTGAACTTACTATCTATAATTGGAATAGTTTGTCAAGCTTAGAGTTTAAAATCTGAAATTGTGGTAATTTTTTCCAAGGTCGACCCCATAGTCCTACATCCTGGTGGTTATGACTGGTACTGTGGGTTAGAATTGTTTTACTCTGGAAAATTAGATAAAGTAAAAGTTGTGGGTTGAGAGACTTGAATCAGAACTATATAGAGTCACTCAGTTGTGCCACTATAATTTTTCTGATTTTCTCAGTCCCAAAATCTATGTGAGATAATATATTTCTTATTTGAAGTTTTAAGCTATGGGTCAACGAATTAGCAATTGCTAACTGATTAAATACATTAATCAAAAACACAAATGCTAAACTGCATTTTTCTATATGAAAGAAAATATGTATATTTAAATATGTAAGATATATTTATAGACACAAATGCATTTCAAAGAAAAGAAAAACATTCACTATCATGTTGATATCTCATTTTGCCTGCTATTTTGTTGTGTCTTGAAACTAAGATTATCTAGACATGGAATTATCATAATGGTATCTGACAGAAACAAGATTTGGATCTTTATATGTTCGGGAATCAGAATGTGACCAGAAATAAGATTGTACTTTTTGTGTTCTTGTAAACAATAAGATTCCAGCTACTTCTTTGAAGACATGTCTGGTGTACGTTGATGAAAACAGCAGAGATAACATTTGCAGCAGAGCCGGCTGTCATATTTTGGGTATTTATTGTTGTTAAAAGACACCATGACTACAACAACTCTGATAAGTAAAATGTTTAATTGAGGTGACATGTTTACAGTTTCAGGCGTTCAGTACATTATAATCATGATGAAGTTCATAGGAACATACAGGCAGATATAGTGCTAGAGCTGAGAATCCTACAGCTTTCAAGCAATAAGAAGTCTATTGACAGTCACACTGGGGTATGAGCTGCACCCGTGGCTCTGTTGGTGTCCAAGTGCCATGTCACCACTGGGGCCATGATGATCAAGTGGCCTGTGTTGTCACCCTGGGCCTTGATGACATTTCAGTCTGAGTTGCTATCATGAGCAATGTCTGGGTCTGTGGCTCTGCAGAAGCCAGGGTCACGGTTGATGTCTGTGGCTCCTGTTACCACCAAAAGCTGTGTAAAGATCCTAGGTCTGGACCATAACTTGAAGCTGTGTGGATGTCTTAAGATCATGCTACAGCCAGGGATGTACTAGTTTTGGTGACCTTCACTGCCACTGGGGCCATGGCGAAGTCCAGGCCAAGGGTCATGTCTGGGTCTATGGTCTTGTTGCAACTGAGGTCTGTGTTGATGCACATGACCTATGTTAGAGCACAGGGTCATGGAAAACATGTGTGCTGAAATGTGAGGGTTCATCTGAGCCAGGCCTGCCCTTCACTGGCTCTTGGATAGCTGGACCTGGCTCTCCCAGAGCACTGCAAGAAGAGAGCTGGAAAGATGGTCCAACTCTACACCACTGTTTTTGAAGAGCTGACCCTGATGGCACAGGCTTAGAAGAGCTGGTTCCACCCTTCACCTAAGGAGGAAGTCCCAGTGGCCCAGACTAACCAGCTCAAGACCACTAAGACCCACATCATGATTTTAGGTTGGCCCTTCCTAACATCTACCTCATCTGTGACCTGCTGAAGTATATGAAGGGACTGGTCCTCCAGAAAGCCTCAGGATCTTTATGACTCAAGGAAAAAACAGGGTATCTGAGAGGAGCTTTTATGAGGGATCAGTGATGATGGTGTTTCAGAGGCCAGAGGCCTTGAACCAGACCAATGACTCATTGCAATGAACATTTGTGGGTGGTGCTGACTAGAGAAAGGGTATACTGTGTGACACACCACAACCCTCAATACCACTAGGACAAATAAAGAAGTGCTGGAGAGTCAGGAAAGATGGAGGAGCAAGGTGATTTTATTTTTGTTACTGTTTAATTAATTTTGGGGGGATTTTCTTTTGAGGTGGAGGCTGAAGAGGTGAGCAGGATTGAGGTACATGATGTGAAATTCCCAAAGAATGAATATATANTATATATATATATATGAAAAATAACATAATTTTAAGATGTTATCTTTACTTTTGAATATGATACAACCAAACATGAATTTACTTTTTTAACTTTTAAAAAATGTTGAAATCATAATATATTCATCCATTTCACTTCCTCCCTCCAAATTCTCCTATACTTGCCTATCGGTCCTAGATCTCTTTCAAGTTTGGGTCTTTTTTTATATTGTTACCACACACATATATGTGTATGTCAATACATATGTATCCCTAAATATAACTTTCTCAGTCTGTATAATGGTGTGTGTGTGTGTGTGTGTGTGTGTGTGTGTATTTCCAAGCTGACCACAGCATTTCTTTTCTTGGGTGTGTGAGCAACAAAGTATATGTATGTTCATGTGGATGTGGAAATATGTAGATTCCAGAGGTTAACCTCTGGTTTTGTTCTAAGGTAAAGTTTCTAAAATTTCTCTGGTTTTTATGAAATACTCTATAATTGGTCTGGAGCTTGCTAATTAGGCTTGACCTTATGGCTAGTGAGCCCTGGGATCCTCATTTTATCCCTCCATTACTACACTGGGATTATAAACTCAAGTCAGATTTTTTTTCTCCCTCCCTCCCTCCCTCCCTCCCTCCCTCCCTTCCTCCCTTCCTTCCTCTACCCTTCCTTTCCTTCTAGGTGAGTTCCAGGACTGATCTGAAGTCTCATGCTTATACCTATCCCTTTACCTACTCAGCCCAGCATTCATTGTAAAAGAGCTCCAGATGTGATGATGCAACTTTGTGTTTCCTTTTTATTGCCTTTTAGTAAAAAGTGCTCTGGTATCTGTGTCTTCTCCTCATGTCCCTTACTTTAGGAGAATCAGCTGTCCAAAGGACACATTTAGAAGCTTATGCTTCTTAGAGTTTCTCTTCTGTGGACTCTGTCCTGCATTTACACACAGCAAAAAAGATTCCTTCAAGCAGGGAATTTGACATAAGTACCAGTCTGCTGGAGGTCTTTCCTTTCCCCTTCCATACAGGCATATCCATGTCCACTGGCAAGCATTCAAAGTGAAGAAATTATTCCACAACAATTAGATCTAGTTTTCCCTTCCTACTCTCTCTTCTACCTTAATGTTCCATCCCTCTTCCCATTTACACCTCTAGAACACACCCCAAAAAATGTAGATTATTTTCATTACTCAGGGTTGCCCACCAGAACTTGATGGGAAAACCTTACAACTGAAAATATCACAGAATTTGGCCCAGGACATAAAAATCAAGTTGGTACTTTGCACTAACCTTCCTTCCTATTGGCTAGCTTTCACAGAACCTGAAGATATTATGTAAACTGTGGGGAAAGAATCATCAATGTTCTCACTAACTTGTAAAATCCATGGAGTATAATAATGACTTAGGAGGTTCATAGGTCCAAAAGTGGCATACGTGATTATGTTATTGGATACCATGACCATTTTTATATCAACTTTCCATGAGCTAGAGTTATCTGAGAAGAAGGAACCCCAATTGAGAAAATGCCTCCATAATATTTTTCTATAGACAAGCCTGTAGGTCATTTTTTCAATTAGTGATTGATGAGAGAGGACAAAGTTATTACCACCTTTGGGCTGGTAGTCCTGGTTTCTATAAGAGGTCAAGATGAACAAACCTTGAGGTGGAAGGAAGTCAGTAAGTAACACCCCTCTACGGTGTCTATACCAGCTCCTACCTGTTGCTCCAGGTTTCAGTCCTGTTTGAATTTTTGCTCTGATTATCTTCAGTGATGGACGAATGATATTTAAGTGAAAGTCTGTTTTGAGAATTCATTTAGCCTATAGCTTTTGGGGTGCCTGATCTTTGGAAGTGTTCTAAAGTTCTATGTGTGCACTGATATTCAATGGGAAGCACATCTCTTAGGAGGTTAGAACAAAAGTAAGCTGGTGCACATCACCCCAGAGTTTATGCCTGGTACTATAAAGCTTGGAAGAAATAAATGAATGGAATATTTACAAGTGTTAGGTGTGAACATGCCACTATTAATCTATTAAATAGTCATAGTATAAAATTGCCTACTGGATTCTGATCACTTTACCTGTAGATTAGTGAATCTCTCTGACATCATTAAAGAATATTTTGTACACTGGATAAAGATTAATATAGATACTCACAACTGATCAATTTTCAGAGAATAGAGCTGGAGAGAAGGTTCGGTAGCTAACAGCACATACTGTTCTTGCAAAGGAAAAAAATATCAGTTCCCAGCACTCTCACCAGGCAGCTCATATCCACTTGTAGCTCCGGTCCAATGGGACACTGACTGTTCTGTTTTCTGGGGACACCTGCACACACATGCACATACCTACTCTGAGTTACACACTCACAAACATAGCACCCACATAGTGGCTCATAATTGTTTATAACTTCAGTCCCAGGGAATCTGATGCCATTGTTGAGCCTCCTTGGACACAGTTTGTACATGGTGTACAGACAGTCATGCAGGCAAGCACCCATACACATAAAAAATATAAATGGAAAGTGGAGGCTAATTAAAATGAAGTGAGAATACTTCTACATGGGACCAGCAGTTGGTAAACATGCTTCAGTGAACTGGCCTAGAGTAAGGAAAGAAAAAAAGCATGGAGATAATTAGGAATCTATTTATAGTCTCTGATTCAGAGATGTAGACTGAAATGACTCTTTGGACTTGATCTGAATTTATGAGTCAATATTAGAAAAAAAGCACTCTGACATGCAGAACTGAATCATTAGCCTAAGGGATACCTGAGTTCTCCAGACAGATATTAACTTCTAAGCAACAAGAGCATATGTCTCCATTTTTTTATATACAAAAGATACCTCTCTGAATTAATTAACACTTCTTATTATGCCAGTGTATTAGACATTGGTCAGATAAGTCGCATAGTTAAAAATGTGGGCTCACAGGAACACAAAACAAGTGTAAGGGATTGAATCCACGTTTCCAGAGCAGAAACTGAAAACTTTCTTTTCCCTTTGTGTACCAAAACTAACACATTTTCTTGCCAGTGTTAGGAAGATGTGTGAACAGCACGTCCCCGGGTGGGAAGTGTGATGGGGAAGCTTTGTACTCTGAGATAAACTGAAAATAGCAGTATTTTAAAAATTCCCAAAGTAAACTAATTTCTCAGCATTTTCTGTGAGTTATTGACTCCCCGAGGAAAGTCCTTTTATCACTGACTTTTAAAAATGCTGATATTAGAAGATATTTCACAACCACTGTAAATAACAAATTTTCTCAAACCTGATATACCAAAAATGAGTTTAATAATTTAGGTAATATTGTGCATTTAAAAAAATGCCTCTTGTGTGTGCTGTTCCATTATTCATTCATTTCAATTCTGACAACCTTGCAGTTGACTTGAGCAAGCGTCTAAACTATTTCTCTCTGAGATGTCCATCTGTGCATCATTAGTCAGGTGTATTTCCTAGGATTTCACAAATAAAATCAAATAAGAGAAAGTTTTCCACAATGGACAAGATGTTGAAAATGTGTGGATCGGCAGAGAAATGGGATCTAAGGTTCTCTCTCTCTCTCTCTCTCTCTCTCTCTCTCTCTCTCTCTCTCTTTTGAGTATTTTTAAATTGATTTTTATTGAGCTCTACATTTTTCTTTGCCCCCCCTCCCTGCCTATTCCTTCCCCTTCAGCCCTCCCCCGAAGTCCCTATGCTCTCAATTTACTCAGGAGATCTTGTATTTTTCTACTTCCCATATAGAATAGATCTATATATGTCTCTCTTAGGGTCCTCATTGTTGTCTAAGTTTTCTGGGATTGTGGTTTTTAGACTGGTTTTCTTTGCTTTATGTTTAAAAACCACTTATGAGTGAGGACATTTGATAACTGTCTTTCTGTGTCTGGGTTACCTCACTCAAAATAATGTTTTCTAGCTCCATCCATTTGCCTGCAAAGTTCAATATGTTGTTATTTTCTTCTTCTGTGTAGTACTCCATTGTGTAAATGTACCACATTTTCCTTATCCATTCTTCAGTCTAGGGTCATTTAGGTTGTTGCAAGTTTTTGGCTATGACAAACAATGCTGCTATGAACATAGTTGAGCACATATCCTTGTGGTACTTTTGATGTGGCACTATTAAGCATCTTTTGGATATATACCCAAAAGTGGTACTACTGGGTCTTGAGGCAGGTTGTTTCCTAATTTTCTTTGAGGTCCTACCTGGAGAAACAAGAAACCAAAAGGAGATCAAGGGATACAAATCAAAAAAGAAGTCATACTCTCACTATTTGCTGATGATATGATAGTTTACATAAGCGACCCCAAAAATTCTACCTAGGAACTTCTACAACTCATAATCACTTTCAGTAATGTAGCAGGATGCAAGATTAACTCAAAAAATTAGTAACCCTCCTGTACACAGATTATAATTGGGCTAAGAAATCAGAGACACACCACTCTTAACAATAGCCACAAATGGCATAAAATATCTCGAAGTAACTCTAATCAAACAAGTGGACAACTTGTATGACAAGAACTTTAAATCTTTGAAGAAAGAAATTGATGAAGACACCGAAAGTGGAAAGGTCTCCCATGCTCTTGTGTAGGTAGAATTAGCAGAGTAAAAATGCAATCTTACCAAAAGCAGTCAATCTACAGATTCAATGCAAAGCCCATCAAAATCCCAGCAAAATTCCTCACAGACCTCGAAAGAACAGTACTCAACTTCATATGGAAAAGCATAATCCAAGAATAGTCAAAACAATCCTGTACAATAAAAGAACTTCTGGAGGCATCACAATTGCTGACTTCAAACTCTACTACAGAGCTACAGTACTGAAAACAGCCTGGTATTGGTTCCCACCCTTTACACTCTGTCAAAATTGTTAGAACAGTCCCATCTTGCCTCAGGCTTATTGTGATCACAACTATCTTCCAATCCCATCATTTCTGTTTTGGCTTAAGCTACTTCCATTGTTTCAGTTCCTTGCATGTGAGGGTATTCTAAGTATCAAGCAATAGGAATATCACAATAAATACTACAGAAAATATTCAGCAAGGTGAAAGCTGTTATGGAGGTGAGGGGATGCAGAAATAATACTTAGGTCTTTTCAGTCAATGAAGAATAAAAGTGTAGAAGTCATGTTTCCTATAGTTAGAGGTAAGGGTTACTGCTGAAGATATGAGTACTTTTTAAATAGAGCCCCTATGTTTGATGTGATTTACCTTTAGTTCCCTTTAAATTCAATCTGTCTTATCATGACAGGACTATGGAGAGAATCACAATTCTAAGCCATATGACATATTATTAGGTATATTTTTATTTTATGACAATCATAGGTGGAATAAATATAATGCTGGGGTGGGTTAGGTCCCAGCTAAAAGTGATAAAAAAATTTTGTGGGTGAGTCATAATTTATTTGCTTTCCTCTGCAATTTGATTTAGTTGGTAATTGTCTCTTTATAACTTTCTTGATACCATACTTGGGAATCGCTGACTGATGTCCACAGCATGAATGCTAAAGGTATCATTTTTTTTTTCTTTTCTAGCTCTTACACGGTTTATAGTGATTTACTTTAAGGTTCATTCATTTCGTCAGCACTTTGATGAGGCCCTACATTAGCTGCTGGAAGCAGGTGATAGCCTTAACTTCTGTCACTATTGATTTGCCTGTTTTATTTTTACTAGATGGACGTTCACTATGTTTAATCTGACTAAGATTTTTCCCCTTCTCATTAAATTGAATCCCCTCGTTGTTCATTACAGATAGGTACGCATGAGACACAATTTAAGTCTGTCTGATTTTTTTCTTAAACCCATGTTAATCATCTCTCCCCTGAGAAGTGAGACCATGAGCAGATTGCTTTTAAAGAGTAAACCTAAGGAAATATTTACTTGTTGAATAGAATTAAGTTATATCTTTGTCTTAACTATTAATTATATTTTCTAATATCTGATCATTTATATTTTTGTTAAACTTGTAAATATTACCCCAATGTTACATGATTTTATACTAAAAATGCATTCATATATATATATACTTATGTTACGTTATATATTTTGATATCATATTGAGCATTTATATGCCTTGTTGTTTTTGACAGTATCTCTTGGTTTTCTGTTATGATCAACATGTCCTCCTGACATCCACCCTGCCTCTCCTTCTGTTTTTTCCTTCTTCATTCAAGTTATCAAACAAAGGCTATTGTTTATTATATTCTTAAATAACTTGCTTCTATTTGTCAATTTACTCATTTAAAATGTGAAGCATATTTACCATATATTATTTAAGATAGTTAATGATTAATTCAACTTATGGAATTCTTGTCTCCATCCTGTTCTTTTGCTCTGTTTCAACCCCCTCCACTTTTCTATATACAGTGTTACTTATCTGACTTTAAATTGTCTTATCTTTCGATGTAAGCTACTGGAACTTCCATTCACATGGTTTTCATCTAATTTCCTTGATTTAAAGCATCAGTGCTGATTTCAAAGAATAGGAAAGTAAAATAGGTAGGCTTAGTTTTTGTTGTCCTGAAAATAGTCTCCAATTACTTCTAAGCACTGACTGCTTACTGGGAAAAGTTTCCCATAGGCTTATGCACCCATAGTCGCAGTTGTTGGTGCTGCTTGAGGAGGGTGTGGAACAGGTCAACTGTTCTTGATGGAAAGCTCCGTAGTGTGATGGGTTTGCACAGTTTAAATCTTCACACACATCTTCCTATCTCTCTCCGCTATCTTCCTGCTCCTATTGCAAAGCCTTCCCCACTATTAAGCATTATCCCTCTGACACAAATATATAAGCATATATTTATACTCTTTCTTAATTTTCTTTCAGTCATGATATTTTATTGCAGCAACGTAAGAGTACTGAAATAAACACAATGTTTTCTACAATCTAATTTGTTGACATTTAAATGTTCAGTTAAGTCTTTTACCTGATAGTCCTCTTTTGTAGCAGTCTTATTCTGTGAACGTTTCCAGATTCATTCAGCACTAGATTCTATTTCATCAGCGTTGAGTCACCATTTGAATTTCTACATTTTCTTTGTTTATCAGTGGATGGGTGCTTGGAATGCTTATGCTTATTTAGTATCATTAATAATACTATGAACATTGTGTTCAAATTTTGCTGTGATTACAGCAAGAGGATGAGCAGGAATATTTTTAATAATTTTGAATATATAACGAGGCAAGTACTTGCTAGGAAGTACTTTGATTGCATTTTAAATTTTTGAAGAGCTGACAAATTTTTCACAAATTGGGCATTTCATTTGCAGCCTGTTAGCAAGGAACAAAGATTTACATGGTCTCCCAAGCTTTTTATTTATGTTTTCAATATTTTTAAGTTTATAATATAATCACAATATTTCTTCCTTCTCTTTCCTTTCTTCAAACGATCACATGTACCCCTTTGCTCCCTTTAAATTTAAGTCCTCTATTTATTGTTTTTGCACACATATACAACAAGAACACACATACATATACATGTATTTTTGATATATGTACATAGATATGTGTGTAAATCAAATATACATATGTATTTACACACATAAAATACACATACACACACATATATATATGTACATATATACATGCATATTGTGTGTGTAAATATAGCTGCTCAATCCATATAATATTACTTTTATGTATATGGTTCAGAGTTGATCATTTGGTATCAGATTTCTTTCCCCTTTGGAAGACTATATCTTCTATTTCCACATTCCTTGGTTGACTGTTGTTCTTTGTCTAGGGCTGAGGATTAATAAGATTTCCCCTTCCCCATTTCTTTATCTGTTAATGATGTTCTTATTCAGGTCATGTTAGACAGCCATGCGGTGGGACGTCGTGGTTACTTTCTGGCATCTGTAGGTGCTGAATTTTGTACCATTTGAATTGGCTTTACTCTAATTGGATAGGAAGTAATACCTCACTGTTGTTTTGTATGTGTTTCCCTTATGACCACTGATAACCATTGTTTACTGTATTGGCTTTGAAAATCATTTCTATTTCAATACTTTTCCTATTGTATATTGTAGTATTAGTTTTACTAATTCTTATTGTGTTATTTAATTTTTTGAATACACATATGTAGACTGAAATGTCTCCTGCCCCTTTCTAATGTCCATTCCTTGGACGTCCGGAAACTTTATTTCCTAGCACAAGTTTAAGTTTACAGAAAAACTAATTAGGAAGTTCTGATTTTCCTCTCTCAACTCAAAGGTTACCCACATTATCAATATAATATAGGGCTTTAACGTGGCATATTTGAGACCTCTTAGGATCATGTATTGATGTTACTAGTGACGGAAGCTCATTGTTTATGTTGATTCTCGTTGTATAGTTCTATAATTTTGATAAACGCATTATTAATGCTCTTATAACTATGTACAACAGTATATATATATATATATATATATATATATATATATATATATATATACACTATATACAACAGGATATCTGTTGGCCAAGCATGAGAAGAAGGTAGCTTTCAGGATGTGATTGGCAATAAAGGTCTTGTTTAAGTCATGAAGTTCAGTGACACTTGAGAAAGGAGAGTCAGTATATTGTTAGCAAATCATTAATTTTACTCTTGTATGAAGTATTTAGTCAAACAGTTTAAACACGTCAACAAGGTTTAAGATTGTATGAAATCTCAAAGAATGAATGCCCGCATTATATTTAAAAAAAAAGATTGGCTTTTTATTTTTGTTTAATTAATCAATTAGTTAATTTTCTTAGCCAGATCATATTTTCCCTTCCCTCCCTTCTAACCTTCGAGTGCCTCCCCCAAAGCCTCCATCCACTCCTCCTCCTTTCTGTTCAGAAAAGACCTCCCGTGTATATGAGCCAGTCGTAGCATATCAAGTTGCGGTCACACTAGAAACCTCCACTCCTATTAAGGCTGGGTGAGGCAAACCTGTAGGAAGAAAGGGTCTCAAAAGGAGGTAACAGAGGCAGAAACAGCTCTTGCTCCCGCTGTTAGGAATCCTAAGACAAGACCAAGCTATGTAACTGTAACATAAGTACAGAGTGCCTAGGTCAGTCCGAAGTAAGCTTTCTGGTTAGCAGTTTAGTCTCTGTGAGTCCTTATGATCCCAAGTTAGTTGATTCTCTGGGTTTTCTTGTGATCTCCTTAGCCCCTCTGACTCCCATAATCCTTTCTCCCCCTCTTCTCCAGGATTTTCCAAGGTCTACCTAATGCTTGGCTATGGGTCTCTGAATCTGATTCCAACAGTTGCTGAGTGAATCCTTTCTGATAAAAACTGGGCTAAACAATGATAAATGAACAAAGAAGGATATTATAAGGAATCATCTTGTTGGTTTATTTTGCCAGCCATGTTTGGTTCTATCCTAGGTCACTGGACTATCCAGTCTTCGGGTCCTGGCCCTTCAGATTTTGTCAAGGGTGGTCTCACTCTGATGAAAGGGTTTCAAGCTGGACCAGCGACTGGTTGGCCACTTCTATAATTTCTGCTCCATCTTTACTACAGCATATTTTGTAGGCAGGGCAAATTGTAGGTAAAAAGAGTATATGGCGGGTTTGATGTCCCAGTCCCTCCACTGGAAGTCTTGCCAAGGTATGTCACTCAGATTGTTCTTTTCTATTTCCATCCATTTCAAGATGTCATAGTTTTAAACTGCTGATTAATATTCCATTGTGTAAATGTATCACTTTTTCTTTATCCTTTGTTAGCTTGATGGACATCTAGGTTGTTACTAATTTCTGGTTATCATGAACAATGCTGCTATGAGCATAGTTGAGCAAGCAACATAAAATAAGATACACGAAACTATTAGAAGAGAAAGGGGAAATAGCTTTGGAAGCATTTGCACAGCAGAAAAATTCCTGAACAGAATACCATAGCAAAGGTAATAAGATCAACAATTAAAAATGGGACTTCCTGAAACTAAGAAGCTTCTGTAAGGTAGAGAACTCTTGTCGAAAGGACAATACGGCAGTGTACAGAATGGAAAAAGATCTTCACCAACCCCACATCAACAGCAGGCTGATCTTCAACATATTTAAAGCACTCAAGAAATTAGACATCAACAAATTGATTAATCCAATTAAAATGGGGAAGACAGATCTCAACAGAGAATTCTCAACGATTTGAGAATTTGAGAGGAATCTCAAATGGGTGAGAAACATTTAAAGAAAATTTTGAAATCCTTAGCCTTCAGGGAAATGCAAATCAAAATGTCTCAGAGTCTATGTTATACCTGTCACAATGGCTAAGAGCATTAGCACAAGTGACAGCTCATGCTAGTGAGAATGTGGAACAAAGGGAATTAGTTCAATAAATACAAACTTATACAGTCACTTTCGGAATCAGTATGGTGAATTCTCAGAAAGTTGGGAATCAACCTCAAGACCTAGCTATCAACTCCTGGGCATCTACTCAAAGGTCAGGCTATCATACCATGAGACTGGCTGTTGGTAATAATTTCTTCAAGACATAGAGTGTATGAGTTTTTCCTAGTTGCATGATTCCTGAAATGATTGAAAAGGGGAGTTGTGCCAGAGATGTTAGTGCTTGATAAACATTCTGAGTCTGGAGGGTACTGATTGTGAAGTGGTTAGTGTAAACAGGAAAACCAAGCAGCCAGAGACTCACTATCTTGTTAAGAGGCAGTAACATAGAACTTGGTTAGGCCTTTGCAAAGCCCTGGTTTTGACCTCATCACTGTAGGAATATGAGTAGAAGTATGTTCACATGGGAAGATCTGTGTCTCTCTTGTTGCAAAGGACTCCGTGTCAAAATATCAGTCAGTGATATTTCTGAGTGTATTTTCATTGCAATCCACGCAGTAGACCTGCAGCACCCCATATTTTTCTACTTTGCTTCTTGCATCCCTCCCTCTTACCCCACCACTGCTCTTGCTTGTTTAACATCATCCCTCACAGAGAACTACAGAACTAGAATCCAGGGCACAGAGAAATACACATTTCAGACCCTCCATATCTTCAGAGTCATTTTCTTCTGCACTCAGTTACATTCCACCATTTGTTTATACCATAGTTCATTGACCCACTTACATATTGAAGGTCATCGCAAATGCTTGCAGTTTTGGCACTTAAATGGTAGCAAACCTCCGTGAGAAAGATGTTTATGTGAGAAAAGTGGTTTCATGTACTTAAGTAATACAGTGAGCATGATTTGTGGCTCGTGTGGTAAATGTATTTAGTTCATAAAAATCTTCTAAACTTCCTTGCAAAGTAGCTCTGTCATCTTCGTTCCAACTAACAATATATTAGAACTGAATTGCTGCAGCTTCAGTTCTGCTGAGCATTTGCTGTCTAATGCTTTGATTTTAGATATATTAATAGGTCATAAATGCATACATAATTTATAGTGTCGAGTGTCATGGCATCTGAACTGTATTTTAGTAAATAAAGACTGCCTGAAGATATGAGAGTAAAATAGTCCCACTGGTTAGCCTTACAGACCAGATTATGGTAACACACACCTTTAGTCTTAGTAGCCATAATGACACACACCTTTAATCCTAGTAGCCACAATGACATGCACTTTTAATCTCAGTAGCCATAATGACACACACCTTTAATCCCAGTAGCCACACTAGTTGCCATAGAAACTGGGTGGTGCATGCCTTTAATGATGGTAGTGCACACCTTAAAGAACAATATAAGATGGGGCAAAGACAGCTCTCAGACACAAAGTCTCCTTCTGTGAGTCCAGGAGGCAGGATCGCCATTTCGGACTGAGGTGAAGGTAAGAGTTCTGGCTGGCTGTTTTGCTTTCAAGTCTTCAAGTTGCACCTCAATTTCTGACCCTGAGTTTTTATTTTCATGCTACAGTCGAGTGCTTTTTTTCATGTATTATCTGCAATCCGTACATCTTCTGTGATGTGTCAGGTCCTGTGTTCTGTCCCCGTTATAAAGGCAAAGAGCATTGTGCCTGGGTCTGCACACAGTACTCTATCTATGTGGCTGCAGCACTTTACACTCTCGGAAATATATCGGCCCTTTACAAAGCTTCCCGTGGGTGTCTTAATCCCTAGGTATTCATTTAAAGCGCTTCACTTTGGCACCTTATTCGCTCCAGCTGTTATTAGCACCTCAGATTCAATGCTACAACAATTAGAGCTGATTGGCTTTTACAGATTTATCGAAGAGAAGGTTGTTTGCATAGAGAACAGTCTAATTTCACTCAAACCACAGCAATTCAATTCCTCCTGCAGAAAAGAGTGTTTTCAGAGAAGCGACCTCGGTCAGACACTGACTGGTATCTGCTGGCAGTCCATTGGTGTTATTTTAAATATTTTTATCTTCCACAGTCTGACTGGTTACTTACTTTTCACCACCACTACCATTTAATTTTGAATATTCTGTAAAACTTGATGAGATTGGGTTCATTTAAGACACCACAAGGCTTATGCTTCAAACAATTTTCTCCCACAGGTTGACTTCAGGGCATGACAAATCTATTTATTTTTAAGTTTACTGACATAATTGAGAAACAACTGTCATTTATTTTTATGGAAGAGCTGATTTCGAATCGTCTTTACTCTACGTACCAGAAGTTACTCTGTATTCCTCTTCACAGCATAAAGGGTTCTTAGAAAAACCAAACCAAAATCAAACCAATGAAAAACTCTTCCCATACATATTCTCTGCCCTTTGCCACAGTTGTCTGAAGTTCTTGCTCCCCACAAGGATCACATGAGAGTCTGTTTCTCTTCTGTGGTTTCTTGTTGCTTGTCTTCTTACATAGCTAGACTTTGTTAAATACACATTAAATATAGAAAATTATAAAGTAACAATGTTTGATATTTTTCTTATTTGCAATTTTTATAATTTTTTTTGTTCTAGAAAAATATATTTGTGAGGTTAGGAGTCATCTTTTTTTCAGCAAGAAAGAGCCAGTATCATGCCTGTACGTGGGAAGGGTCTCTCCGTCTCTTTTTGTCTGGTCCCAATATACTTTGTCCAAATTTCTTCAATGACTTTTTTCACTATCAGCTTTGCCCACTGTCCTCTGTAAACTTGTGAAGCAAAGCTGTATTTCTTTATGCTCTACATATATTGTTTTATAGCGCAGTTAGGAACTGGAATGTTTGCAGAAGCCGAGGAGCTAAGTAATCTCAGCATACCTCTTTGATGTTCCTCCTTTTCCAAATCCACTGCCCCTCATCTCAGCAGTTTTCTAACGGCTCTAAAGAAACTTTCAAATTTACTAACATATATGGAAAGGCAGCGTTGCTACTGAAGAACTCATTTCTTTCCTATTGCATCAGAATCAGAATGATTTTCTGAAAGCAATCATTAGTACGAGAATCCCATAGAGAAGGGGTGGCGATGATGAATCTTTGCTCTCAAAAAAGAATGTTACACTCCTTCTGCCTGTTTTTTCTTGGTTGGCTTCATTATCTCTACATACAAATAGCAGTGGCACACATTTAACACACTCATCACGTGCCCCCTTCTTCTGAGATGTCTTCTCTGTTGAGATCCTATTTGTGGATTCAGAAATTACATTTAATTCCTGTCACTTGACCTTGAATCTTTTTATGTATCTGTTCATTTTGAAGGGCTTGGAATATTCTTCTGACATTTCTTTTTAAATAACAGAAACCATTCGACCTATCCATGTGCATGGTGATTTGTCTGTAATGTATGAATGCTATATTTGAATATAACAACATAGACATTATAGCATCTACAATCTTTGTATTTAGTAAATACTAAATACAAATTTAGTATTCCCTCTTGCTTTTGTTTATTTGTCCCTCCATCAAGTTTTTTTTTTATTTGACATCTGTGCATATGTGCAGATGAACATGTTTTATAGAACCTGAGGAAATTTTGGTGTTTGTGGACTTGAGGTGTGTAAGTTGGATCCCTTTGCAGGGTATTGTAATGTATTCATTACTCACTTGTGACTAAAATAATAGATGGCTTAGTTTGCTTCCAGACTCCTATCTGTTTCTATACAAACCACCTCCCATAGTACGTAGTTAAACATCTACGTCTCTTAAGAAAACGAGACAAAAAGAGTAAGCATATGTGTTGAAGAACTGCTTCTCTTTAGTACATATCTAGGACACTTGCATGACATTTGGGGGTGGGGGGTTCACGAAAGGGTTTCTCTGTGTATCTTTGGAACCTGTTCTGCAACTTGCTCTGTAGACCAGATTGGCCTTAAACTCACAGAGAGCCTTCTGCCTCTGCCTTCCAAGTTTTGGGAAGTTAAGTTAAAGGTGTGCACCACCACTGCCCAACTAGTGGGGTGTTTCAAAGGCAAGGTCAGCACTGACTCCCTCAAAATTTAGGCTGATAAATGATAAAATTTTGTTCAAAAAAGTTTTGTTTACTTTTTATTTTTCTACACATACACAGATAAGGGTCTTCTTATTCTGCAGTAACAACACAATTATGATGGAGAGGAGCTTTGACATCATCTCAATGCTATTATTGTTCTTAATATGTGTACAAATTCCTTCCACTGAGACAATGAAGTAATTCTGTTTATTTGCCTTAATCTAGGATAAGAAACTTCTTTGAGGCCTTCTTTGTTTTTATTTATAAAATATCATAAGCAAAATAATAGTAATGGTATATTTCTGTAAACACCAAAATATTTTATCAGAATATCACTTTCCTCTTAATAAGGTGCCATTCAGGTGTAACACTTTTTATGTAATAATGCATAGATTTCTTCTTTTTTAATTTTCTTTTTAAAATTTAACCAAGGGTCTCCCACCTCTCCTTTTGATTTCCCTCATTTCCATTCAAGCCTACTTCTCATCAACTCCTCTCAATGGGTAGGGGCTTCCATGGGGATTCAACAAAGTCTCATACATTAAGTTGTGGCAGGATCAAGCACCTCCACCCTAAATTAATATGGCATCCCACCATAGGGAATGGGCTTCAACAAGCTTGTTCATAGGCCAGGAATAGATCTTGGTCCTACTGCCAGGAGCCCTTCAGATAGTCCAAGCTTGACAACTGCCTCCCATACACTGAGGGATTAGTTTGGGCCCATTGAGGCTTCACAACTGACAGTTTAGGATTCTTGAGTTTCAGTGAGATTTGTTCAGCTGTCTGTAGATTTCTCCATCATGATATTGACCTCCTTTGCTCATATATTCCCTCTCCCTCTCTTCAATTGGATTCCCAGAGCTTGGCCTATTGCTTGGTTGTGGATCTCTACATCTGGTTCCGTCATTTAATGGATGAAGGCTCAATGCTGAGAGTTGTAGTCACCAATATGATTACAGGGAAGGCCGGTTCCAAGACCCTCTCCACTATTGCTAGTTATCATAGATGGAGTCATCTTTGTAAATTCTTGGGAATGTTGCTAGCACTGGGTTTCTCTCTAACCTCATAGTGGCTCAACATCGCTCTTAAATTGCTCTCCCACATGGGTTTCTATCAAGAGGGATAAATGTGACATATTCAAGAAAAAATCCACTGAAGGTTTTGGCTTCATGAGTGAGCATTCAATTGTTGAAGTGTATTTGTTTTAAGAAAATGTATATCAATTGCATTATCTGTTGTACTGCCTACTCAAATCTACATCATGGTACTAATATTTAAATAAAATAACCACTTGATTAACTAATTGACTTGACTAACTAAAATTTTAGCATACCTTATTTTTTAGCTGTCTCTTTCATTTGCTTATCTTGAAGCACAGATTGCAATGCTTTGCCATGCATAAAAATTCTCATTTCCACGATTGTCTCATTATGTGAATTTGGTCAATTTTCTACTTCCTAGTTGTATCTATTATTTTTTAAACTGAAGGAAAGTGACAATTTTTTTACACAGAAAATATTTCTAACACATCTTAAACAGCTACATAAAATATTTTAATAATTTCTGCAATTCTTGGTTGGATTTAAGATAGTAAGGATATGAGTCAATGTTTTTAGATGTTGTTATCTGAAACAAAGTATAGTGTGAAGGAAGAAGGCTATAAGAGAAGATGTACGGAGTGTTCTGGGAATGGGACAGACAGGAATGTGAGACTCACCAGGAGGTGAGCTACACTGCTGGGATAAAAATGGGAAGTTTGAGTTGGAGGCCAGGAAAGAGAAAGATCAGTAGTTTAAAAGAATCATTTTAAATAATCAAGTGTGTGTGTGTGTGTGTGTGTGTGTGTGTGTGTGTGTGCATCTGTGTTTGCTTCTGGGTATGTGTCTGTGTGCCTGCGTAGTTTTCTAAAAATTTTACAAAAACTTATTAGACAATCCAGGCTGGCTCAAAGCAAGTCTTTCTTTGTATTACCAGTCCTCAGGGAATTATTAATTATGAAAACTCAACCTTAGCATAGCCTTGTTTCTAACTAGCTCTCATAACTTATATTAAACCATTTTTATTACTCTATATGCTTCCACATGGCTCGTGGCTTTTACTCTCCTTTTTCATGTCCTGCTTCCTTTCTATCTCCTCTGGTGTCTCTCCGGTGCCTAGATTTCTCTTCTCTTCTTTTTTTTTTTTCTCTGCTGTCTAACCTCTTCCTGCCTAGCTATTGATCATCCAGCTCTTTAGTAAACCAATCCAAAGGCCCTTGGCAAAGATACAACTTCACAGTGTACAAACAATATAACACTGGTCTAGAACTCCTTCTATAGCCAAAGCAAAAGTTGTGTTAAGTTTTTAAAAATGTAGCTTTAAGCTGATATTGAAAACACCTAATAATACACATGTAATTTTGACCAACTTGTCTCAACTGTAGTCAGGATAGGTTATCTATTAAGTATGTATTTTTTAGGGTTTTATGGTTCTATAGTATCATGGCTGGCAGTTGAAGACTGAACAGACCTTATTGTTTAAATATTTTATTGTGCTAAATTAGGTTCATCAACATCTGAATGTTAATTGCTATTAATCTCTATAAGTCCAAATTTTCTTTGAAAATCTATTTTTTTATTGTTGTAACTTATTTGTAGGATGTGAGAAGTATATACTGCATGAAGGCACAAGATTCTTTCCGATGATTTCAATTAATATCCTGGGCAATGATTAAGGTTTATAGTAACCACATGTGAGTATTCTAAGATAGTATTAATAATTACAACAAATAGAATTTCTTGATCACATACCATTTGTAAGTTCTTTTATACACAACTTTATAATGGATTCAGGAGTTTTTTCTACTATTATGTAAAATATGAACATATATATGTGTATGACCTGCCAAAATAAACTAGTAATAACTAGAAAGATTTTCCAAATTATTCCTAAATCTGTATGAGAATTTCCTACCCCTGGGTAATTGGAATAAGAGTTGTCATCATAAACATCTATTTTAACCCAGTACCTTTTGACATCAAAATGTTAAAATATACTGGCCAACATAAAGTACAAAGCAAATAGAATATAAAGAAATGTATTTCACACATCACTGAAAGTCCAATGGGAAGATAAGCTTCGGGGTTAGATAAATGAAAAGAAATTTGTTTTGGTTCATTTCTTTATGGTTCATCTGCCTAGTAGACAAGAAAGCATCTCATATTCCTGGACAATTGTGTTCAAACACCAGAAAAAGCATATGGTCTTTGCCTGGAGTGATACCAAGATAATAAAATAACAAGAACCCTTTGAACCTACTCTTTCACTTCATCAGTGAATGTCTATCACAAGACAATGCTGTGCAATCCACTGTTGATTTAGTTCCAAGACCATGAAGATATGATCAACTTAGGTGAGTGACAGCATGTACCATCTTACAACTTACTCAAAACTTAACAGAAAGAGAGGGGTGATACTTTATGAAACCATGAACTTTGTTTACATTTTAATATTTATCATAAATACTGATATATAAAAATTAATTATAATTTATATAATATGTGCAAATTGCATGACTATGACTCACCATTTTGTAGGAAACTGTCCCCCATGAGACACAACATGCCCAGTGCAAAAACTTGTGACCATTCAATTTCATCTTGTTAATTAAACAAATAGTTTATGTGTAATTGTAACTGATTATTGATATTCCTAAAGGCAATTACACCTCTGCAAATATTGGCTGTACTATGCTATATGTGACAAAATGTTTAGAAATCATTTATCATTTTGTTAGAGTACCTAATGACATTTGTAAAGAGCCAAAGTACTGTGGAACAATGTTCTGACTTAAACTAAATGAACCTGCATTTATTTAATAATGGTCAATTAAGAGCTTGGAAGCAAATACTGCACACTAATTAGAAACTACCTATCATTAAATCTGTTCAACTTCACCAATTCAAATAATATTTTTTGAATCATTTTCTTTAATAAGAGGAGAAATATAATACATTCGAATACTAGAGGGAACGTTTCTACTCGGTATGAATTCTAATGATCTGAAAGTCTGTCAAGGCAATAAATTTAGAAATAAAAATGTTCCTAAATTTGTGATGGCTTGAATGTAGAACACACAACTCAGTGTTTTTTCATGTTATGCAATTTGGAGCAATAATCTTTATAAAGTAGACATTGCCATCATTTTGCAGTATAAATTTTAATATAGATGATGTCTGTTCATTAAAAGTTAACTAATTATTAAATAAAGCCAAATAAAACTTATAAGAAGCAACCACCCACTGAATTCTAGACCTGGTGCTTATGCCATTCTGAGAACAATAAAGCAAGATCTAACTTTTTGTATAGTTGTCAGGATGAAACCTCCTCTGACACTCAGGTGTGAGTGAACCTTGTGCTTTTCACCTGGGTATGCTGACAATTTGCATATAGCCTTGAGGTATACCAAAGATAAGAAAATGAAAACAGAGCAAAGATTATTGATTACATGTTACACATTCTTACAGTATTCTTTCTCAGCTGATGTCATTCTCTGTCCAGTGTTAAATGAGACTAAAAAGTTTTGTAACTTACTATTGTAGCCCGATTTCCATACCTCTAACAAAATACGTATGCAAGCGCCATCGGAGTAGGAAAGAGTAATTGTGGCTCACGGTTTCCAATGCTCTGCTTTAGGACTAAGTGATGTCTGATGATTCTCGGGAACATGGAGATAGAGAATGTCATGGTGTGAATACATGGCAGAGCAAATCTGTCTACCTAATGATGATCACAAGATAAAAGATCAGGGTCCAAAAGAAACTTCAACAGTTCATTCCAGTTACCTATTTCTTCCAGCCATCCTTCCTTAAAATGCCAGACACTCTGCATTGCCCTGAAGTAAAGGTCCAGGATTTTAGCACATGAGAACTTTGCCACTTTTAAGATCTAAACTATAGCACCTAAACCTCTAGATAGAAAAGTTGTAGCAATTTAGATTTACACAACAAATCTTTGCCCAAGAATAAGATTATTCTGCAGTTAAATTATCAGTGACATCCCAATGAAGTGTCAGGATACTCTTGGAGAACTAAATTTATCTCTGTGATTGCCATTGACTAATGCCTATTATAGAAATGAGGAATAAATTATACAATGTTGATTTTGAAAAGTGAGAGAGGAGGAAAGGCAAGAAAAAATTTAAAAGAAAACAGATATGTGTGAGAGAGAATGAGATTCGTCATAAGTAGGGAAAATGAGATTCATATGAAAACTGATAGTATCATTTTCAGGAATTTAAGTTAAATCAGTTCTCTGTGCCAATCAAAATTGATAGTTTGAATGAGGCTCTTTCAGATTCTGATGCATTATATAACAAGAATTCTTGGTCTAACTTGTAGCTGCCCCTTTTGAGAGAAATTCTATTTTCGCCTTGCCACTTATACAACACAGACAGAATCCCACATGATTCAATGTGCATTAATAGGACTGCAAAGAAAGGAGTAAGCTTGAGAATTTTAGATGTCTTCTCTGTTTCTCGGGGTTCCACCAGTGCATTAGAAAACTGGAGACTGACCCAGTGACAGGTTATGAAGTATGATTGTAGTGCTGGGGCACTGGACACAACCTTATTAGAGATAAAGGAACTAAAGGGAATGGCCACAGGGTTGTTAAAGTCTTCTACTGACACAGAGACTTCAGAATACTGAGACTGTTCATAACTGTCTTCACCCAACCTGCAAATACTGCTTAAGTCTAATTCATTGTACAATCAGAGCTATCTTGTTGTGCCAGCACTGTTGCATTTAGACAGGCAGTATATGAACTAGAAAGTCACAATGCTCTGTATGTAATTGCAGATTCTGAATCTTAGTTTAGAAGATGTTTAAGTAGAGAATAAGAAAGATGGGGCTAAGACATGGCCACTGAATTCATGTTGATGTTTTTTTTTTTTTTTAAAAAAGTCCACCATTTCTGTTCATGTTATTTACTGTATTGAAAGAAATGATTTGGATGATGGGAAATAAAAATAATTCTGAGTACCACTTTAGACTTTCTAAATGGAGATGCCAGGAAGGAAATAATACAGAGTAGATTTGTGAAAAATGTTTGGGAATGACATAAGAAAGAAAAAGGGGCAAGCAAGAAGCACCTTTAGTCTTTGATGCATGCTTTGAAAATGTATTAACAAATAAAACAAAGCAACAACAAAACAGATAGCTAGGAGGAGGTAGAAAGGGACTGAGGTTGGAAGGCAGATCAAAATGTTCTTTCATTAGCAACTCCTAATTACAATTAAATCATTTCAGCACAGCACAAAAATGGGTCAGTCCTATGCTTTTATACAGGAGGAGCACAAACTCAGAGCAGGAATGCTGTGTTAAGCTTATGGGGGCAGGGCTCTGGCTCCAGCAGGCTCTAGAGGATATATTTGAGAACATACATACCTGTGTTTTCCTGGTACTCCTTTGAGTGTGGACCTTTGGGAAGATATACTCTGCCACTTTCATTCTCGTGACTTCGTCGTTAACTAGTCAGATAATTTACAGGATTGCTTGACATTTGAAAATTTGTGTATCTTCATATTCTTTAGGGAGAAAAGGCTTCAGATTTTTTTCATGTAATTTTATATTCATATCTGGAAAAACGCTGCAGTTGTATTAACAATTAAACTTACACCCTATTCTTCATATGGAATTATTTAGAAAGCTTATTGCTTAATATTTTGACTCAAAGGACATCTTTCATGTGAAGTTAGTGTAAAATAACCAGTTCTTTCCATTTTAAGTGAGGCTGCTTTCTAGACTAATGAGAGCAAACATGCAATATTCATAGATTTCCTTGCATTTCAGCACAAGTGTATGTGTGTATGTATATATTTTATTTACTTAGTAAAATAAATAAAATAGAATTATTTATTAATTATTATAATGGATTATATAGAAATTCTTGCTATGTTTAGAGTAAATAATGGAAATAGTTCCTTATCTGCGTGTTGAAGTTATATTTTTCTAGAATGCTTATATCAGTATTTTGAGCACTTATAGAATATGACAGAATAATCCGTAAGTGGGGTACAAGTGTCTATTTCATCTTCATTCATTTATTTAATAAAACAACATTAATGAACACTATTTTTTTATTTTCTTTCAAACAAAAATTTTGCTACTGCCAAATAATTCCTCCATTGCATGTCGTCATGTACGTTTCAATGGATGTAGAGGTGCCTGTTATTAATACAGCCAGTAAGATAGGTTTGATGTTATAGATTAATTATTGCCCATTCATAGCTTACAAGTGAGTATGAGTTATTGTTGTTATTGTTCTCAGGTCCCAGCAACTTTAGTTGTGCATTTGAGAGCTTCCTTTTTCTTTTTTTTTAAATATAGAAACAATTCAGCAATTGATTTTTGTCCATGATTGCCTTGCTATCTTTATAGGTATAAATGCTAAGATCCAACCACCCTTTGGAGAAGAAAAAAGAAAACAGAGCAAACATAAAACCAATAAAATGTGTCTTTCTTGTTTAAGAATCAGTTGAGACTCTCTAGATGAGGATGTGAGGTGAAGTGTTCTCAGAAGTTGTCTTAGAGTTGCTCTTCCATTGACACCAGCTACAGAGGTGACTTACCCTTAGAATATATTTTTTAACAATACGCATGTAAACAAAAGGTTTTTTTCAATGATGACACACATTTCAAATGATGTCAGGCAACTCTGTATCTCAGAATAATATGGAATGCAAAATGATTTGGAGTTAGAATACTAAAGAAATTCACCTTGTTAGTTCAGCTACTGCCACCTATATTGAAAATGTATAAGGCACACACACACACACACACACACACACACACACACACAAAATCATTGAGACTTTATTGGACAATCAGTTTCTTCGAGAATTTCTTTAGCTATAATGTCAATTGCTATAGCTTGAATGACCGACTGCTCTAGTTTCAATGAGATTGTTACAAACAGAATAGACAAATGAGTTAGAGTCAAGGCAGTTACAGTTCAGGTAGTATCAGTTATGACGTAAAGGTAAGGGTGGATCCACAGTGAACTCAAATAGTGAAGACTTATTTTCATTCAGGCTAAATTCCATTTTGTGTGTCTGTTTCCAGATCTATACATTGAATATAGTCACATTTTCTTTCATTCTATGTAGTGATATTGCCTTGGCTACTGTTTTTGCTTATAATCTAAGGCATCTTTTATACATAACCTTTGCCTGTCACATCTAACCAGTATTGCTGTTTCACCTAGATAACCCATTCTCCCTGCTGTCTCTTCCAGGATCTCACTGCTGTTATGAAATCTTCCTCTTACTATGTGTGTGCTGAGGATACCACAGATCTCTTCTTAAAGCTTGGTGAGGCACAAACAAAATATTGGAGAGGAGTAGAAGATGAATTGGTCCTTATTTGATTAGGAATTAGTAGACTGCATCTTCTCTTTTCCCCTAGTGGACTGTTTTGTGATCCAGTTTGGCATGGATCTTGATAGCTATACGATAGCATTACAAATTCACTTGTGTATCTCAACTTTTACCTTAACAAAATACTGGAGGGTCTTGTTCCATCAAGCCGGATTAGACTGGAAGGAATCCACAGGTTCTCATCTTCTGTGGAAACAAAAGCAGAACTTCTATTCCAAAGCAATATATCCTTAGACCCTAATTTTGAAGCCAAGATACCTTTATGTTGGTTTATCTCTCCCAGAATCAAATATCTCTCTGCAGTCAAAAAATTCAAAGAAAACACAATAATATGTATAATCCAGACTCTCTGTGTATATTCTATCTTTACGTGGCTTATTTTTCTTTATTCCTTTAATCTATAGCTTCCTATATTGTTTTATCTTACTTTTACTGTCACTTTAAAGACTTCATTTTATTTTTAACTCTATTTCTTTTTATAACTACTATACTCTTTTTCTTTTCTCTCCCCAGGCTAAATACATTTATCCAAAAAGAGGTCTTTTTCATCTGAATTTGTCTGTATTGTGTATCTGTAACCATTTTCTGAACAAGAGTGTTTCTTAAAATGAAAAGTAGAATGGCTAGGACCCAGCTACAGTATTGAAAAAAGCTTGTAATCATAACTCCGAGGGCAGAGACAATATCTATAACAAAACAAGTAGGAAACTAGTAATTTATTCCCTGGCCTGTAACTTTCACAATTGATGATTTGTACATCAACTAAGAGCTAGGCCAACTAGCTTCATTTAATTATTCTCAGTAATACCAAAGGAGCAATTTTTATTATAAAGAGTCAGTAACAGCTCAGACAGCTTGGTGGATGATCTGACTCTGGGCTTACCAAAGGCATCTCACAACACAAGGTTTTCCTTTTGTGAGAATTTCCCCAAAACTCGCTCTTTGATTTACAGTGGTCACCACCAAGCTCTGTCTTCCTTTGACACTTTCTCAGTATCCCTGGCATTTCTTTCTATTTCCTAATCGCTCTTCCCACAGGGCACCTGCTGGGGTAAGCGGCTCCTTCAGTGTTTGTTTCTGTCATAATGTGTTACTTTGCCCCAGGCCCAAAGGCATAGAATCAAAGTTCCTTGGACTGATATTCCTAAAGTCTTGATCAAAATAGCTTTCGATCCCTATAACTAATTTCCTTCAAATATTATCAAAGCTGTGGGAAGGTTAAAGAGTAAACCTCTCTCTGTCTCTCTCTGTCTCTCTCTCTCTCTGTCTCTCTCTCTCTCTCTCTCTCTCTCTCTCTCTCTCTCTCTCTCACACACACACACACACACACACACACCAGAGAAATGAGATTCATAGTTGAATTTTTGTGGACCATGATTTCTTTAATACATGCTTTTAAAGATTGTGAGAATAAAAGTATAGTCATGTCATGTTTTACTCTTCATAAGAAGGAAGTTTTGCAATTTGTTGTATGAATCCAAGAGGCTGACCTCAAACACCATACCATTTGTTTGAGAAGAGTGATAATTCTAAATTTGTTCATTTTCTGATCATTTTGTTTCCTTGGAATTTGACCCAAGTGTCTCTATCAAGTCTTAAGTGGATATCTGTATCGAATTTACACATATTACTGTGAGTTCTCTTTTCTGGCTTTCATTTAATATTTACAAGCCATTTATTTTAATATAGTCAATTGAAAAGGGATATCCATTGAATATGATATTTTTGCAATGAAGATGAATTTAATACATCCATGTATCTTCAAGCCAAAGGACAGAATTAAAATCAATTAATGTTTGCAGTACTTTTCCATTATTCACTATTGTTGGATGTCATCACTTTTTCCTATATATCTATTTATTCACTTATTTATTTATGGTTTTTAAGAAAGAGTGTTTTGGTATTACAGCCCTAGATGTCCTGGAACTTGCTTTGTAAACTAGGTAGGCCTTGAACTCACAACGATCTACCTGCCTCCCCTACTTTCTGGAATTAAGGAAATAATGTATCACTATGACTAGCTGTGTCATCATTTTTATAATATTTGATTCCTATTCTTTATGTAGTGGAAGAGAATAAGAGGTTCAGATGGGACCACCACGTTTTCAGCACATGGTCTTAGCAGCATACAACTGATAATTTAGTACAAAGTAATAAAACAGATAAAACAAACAAACAATAAAAAAGAAAGGAAGGAAGGAAGGAAGGAAGGAAGGAAGGAAGGAAGGAAGGAAGGAAGGAAAAAAGAAGGAAGGAGGAAGGGAGGGAAAAAGACACCAAAAGACTTTTTTTCTTCTTAATTTATCTGAATTATTTTGCTTTACTAATAAAATATAAAATGATTTTAGATTTAATTACATTAAATTTTAAGATATATCCATAATTAGGGACATATCTGTAAAACTTTTATCCTTTATTGTCACTTTAGTCTACTGACCAACTATTGTTAGGCCTTTTCATATTGCTAATGATTTAGAAAACATATAAAATCTGACCCTGGCTTAATAATTATAGAATTTTTAGTACTTTAAATGAAAAGTGTGTAAATAACACTTTATATAAAATAACAACTCTTTAATTAAGAAATGGATCCATAACATTTTATATTGTACAATCACCACATTTACAATCCTTGGGAGTAAATTCAGCCCGTTATAGAGATTTTCAATAATATAATAAAATATCTGATAATAGTGGTAAATGTAAGCTTTTAAGATTTGAGAGATAAAAATTTAAATTATGACTTACTCTAGCTAGATATTTAATTCCTGGAAGATTTTGTCTTCATAAGCAGAGGTATTGGATCTAATAGTTACCTTGCTGTCATTATTATTTTTTAATCTACAATGTTTGATATCAAAATAATTAGCCTTCTTACTATATATACTTTGTGTCTTTAAATGAACATAAGAAAGGTTAAGTGGCACGACATAAATTTTATGTATGGACAAGATCAAATGGGAATCAAATAATTTATTTTAAAAATAAACAATTTTATTTATGTCCAACAGATTTCAAGGCCTCAGTTACTGACTAAGGTGCATGAGGTAATTGCTACTGCAGAAAGTGCCTATCAGAGATAAAATATGTTTACAATGAAAATATGAGAGGTTGGAATTAGGAGATTTTTATGCTAATTCATTTGATCTTTCAATAATTTCACACACATATATAGGAGGTATGCTCGCTTTTCTTCCTCTTCAATTTTGTTCCACTCCTTTTTCTGTCACTTCTGTTTCATCCATACCAGCCAATTAACTATACGAAGTCTTTTCATTTTGTTCTGTGAGCCACTGAATTTTCAACTAGGTATGTCTGTGTGACTCTGGGGTAGGAAGAATTGTCCTTTGATTTCCTATGCAATAAAATGTTTTGTTGGTATCAATTAATGTTCTTAGATGTCAAAAGTAATTATCTTTCCATGGCACTTCTGTAGCATAAAGAAATTGAATGGATGTCATTTAGAGTTGCTATGAGGCTTTGTCTACTGGGAATGTTAGAAGCCACACACACACAGAATCTACCTACATGACAACCTAAACAAGAGTTGTAGAAGAACAACAATAGGATCAGGGGAGGGGGGACTTGATTTGGGGGAGGGGGAGGGAAATGGGAGGCAGTGGCGGGGAGGAGGCAGAAATCTTTAATAAATAAATAAATAAATAAAATAGGTATAACATCCTAGACAGAGAAAGCCCATTAGCCTCAAACTTACATGGTAACCTACAGATAATTAAGGAATACTGAGAAACCCTTAGTCTTACCCAGGTTATCCAAAACCAAATGTCTAGCCCTGAAAATCTTCCTACGAGTAGCATTATGTTGATTAAACAGATTTTTATTTATGTATTTAGGAATGCATACACACACATACACTTATGCTTGTGTATGAGAGTGCATGTGTGTGTTTAACAACAATTAATGAGCAAAGAGACCAAGAAATTAAAAGAGCAAGGAAGGTTATATGGCAGGGTTTGGAGGGAAGGAAAAGATGGGGGAAAATGTAATTGTATTATTATCTCACAAACTAAAAGAAATAATTAAAACCTCTAGAGAATCCACACCATTTGTTATAGAAATATATGTTATAATTTACCAAATGGTAAGTGAGATAGTGGAAGCACCAACAGTTTCATTTCCATCCCCCGCCCCCCCCCCAAAAAAAATCTCATATCCAAACTGAGGACTGTGGGTTTAGGAGTAGAGTTGTAGGCAGAGGTCAGTAGAAAGAGTCTCAAATTGCAGATATTTAGTTCACCACAGTTGTATGTAGCAAGCAGATCATGTAACTTGGATACTCATAGAGAATTAGACTGTTAGGTAGCTCCCAAAGCTTTACATCCCTGTCTGTTTATGACCCCTCCCACCAAGCACCACTGTCTACACTTGCCCTGTTGCAGGCTGTTCTGATCTGATTTCTCTGTTGGCTTGCTTTAGTCACGGCTCTGTTCACATACACTTTGTTATTGCAACTGGAGTCATTAGGATTTACATTTTAATTTCTGGGAATTGTCTCCATCAAGTAAATTCTTAGTAATTTATTTGTCATTTTTATTGTTGGTGAATATAGAGTTTGTCACCAGCTTTTGTCTAATAGAAAATGTCTGTTATTAACCCTTTATGGATCATCTTTGATAAAAAATCAGGCACATATGTTTGAGTGTCCTATTAGTAGTAAAGTTTTCCTTTAGTGTTCTGTGTCTGTTTCTCTTTTTCTCTTCCTCTATCTGCCCTGCCCCCCTCCACGTGTATGTTTGTGTTCATCCTTGTCGGAAGTTTATAACAATTTATCCTTCTATCAGCATTGAAGGAGAGTTTCATTGTTCTCCACTGTTAACAACCCTAATGTAGATGTCACTTAAAGGCTGCAGTCATTTGTAGGAATAAACATTAACATCTTTGTTCAGAGATTTGTTATCAGTTGTGGAAGAGCTGCTTCAGGCTGAAGGTTTTACCCAGCTTGCTTTATAAGACATTGTCCGGACTTCTTGGAATGAGCCAATACGTCATAGGAGGAACAAAGAGAAAGTTCTGGTGCTTCCTTCCTAAGGTTCTTAGGCAGAACTGGCTTCCTGACATTTTGCCCATATTTTGTTACCAAAAGAAAGTTGGATGAGTGTTGTATATGAGGCTGCTTATTCATATCCTAGCCACCCAGACTCCTGAAATAATCACACAGAAGCCATATTATTTGCAATACTGTTTGGCCAATAACTTAAGCGTATTTCTAGCTAACTCATATCTTAAATTAACCCATCTCCATTAATCTGTGTATAGCCAAGAGGCTGTGGCCTACCAGGTAAAGTTCAGACACCTGTCTCCATCAGGGGTACATGGCATCTCTCTGACTTTGCCTCCTTTCTCCCAATATTCAGTTTAGTTTTCCCCACCTAGCTCTATTCTGCTCTGCTATAGGCTCAAGAGAATTTCTTTATTAACCAATGGTATTCAAGCATATGGAGGGGAATCCACATCAGGTGAGAATGCCAAACCTTACATGCACATGAAATACAAAAGTTACAAACATATGATTCTATGACATAGATAATAGAAAAATTTCTGTATTATTTTTTCTTTATTTTGTATTGTTTATTCTTCTGTCATAAAATACATCATGAACACAGTTAATAGAAGCAAAACATACTTATATATTTTGACTGGACAAGATAAGCCTTATTCTTAAGTGTCCATGCTAATTGTCATCTCAAATGCTTATTTGGCGATTGGATAACTTCTGCTAAAAACTGACTACTGGAAAGTTTTGTCATATTTTGATTATATCTATTTTATTTATGACTCATTCAATGGGCACTAAGCATTGAGTTTCTTCAGTATAATTTCTTTTCAACTATATATTATGACCATTTTTCCCACCATCTCTCTAATTTACACATGTACCCTATTAGTTCTGTGGTTTAGTGTTCATAAGTACAATTCAGTACAGATGGTTTACTTTCTTTTCTTTATGTTTGAACTATGTTTATTTTGTTGAGGAGATGTTTCATATAGTTGGTCAATATAAGCTTTTTATAATATTTGCATTCAGATCTGTAGTCTACCTGGGATTGGTTTTGTATATGTTTTTAAGAGATTCAGATACATTATTTTCTGATATTGGATCAAGTTGACCAGCAGCATGCATTGTTAAACTTTTTTGCTTTTCCAATGATTTTTTTCCAATGCTGTCAAACTCACAGATCCACATATTAGCATACACATTACTTTACTCTCTGTTTGGCATCACTGCTTCACTTGTGTGAATCAGTCCAAATGCCAGAGTGTTCTAATTTAACTCTCTTGATAATAAAACTTGATATCTGTTGGTGTAAAACCTGCAGTTCTATTTCCCATGTGGTTAACTTGGCTCTTTGTAGCATTTTGCCTTTAGATAGAAAGTTTTAAATCAGCTTGCCAATATCCACAAATAGTACTGGAGGCTGCAGAAGGTAATGAAACTACAAATCAAGTGGGAAGAAATTAATAACATGAAAATAAAGATGGTATTGTAATGTGAAAAAAGTAAATTAAGAATAATTTGAAACAAGAAAAAACATCAACTGCTTCTGTACATATTATATTATAAATATTCGTACATTAATAACCTTATTGAAAAATAAAATATTAAGACAATTCTTTTGTGTTCCTGAATATTATAAGCATCAATTAAAACTATGCATACACATGTAAACCTAATACAATCCAAAAGAGATATAGACAGAAATTCTGGCACTTTATACTATTGGGAAGATAAAACATGAAAATCCAAAACTTTTTACATTTGTGTTATATATAGCAGAATATTCCAGTGTATATATAAGTAAGGAGGTGAGATGATAATTTGTAGGAGTCAGAAGTCAATTCTTTCCTTCCACTATGTGGGATCCAGGGATCAAACTAAAGTAATAAAACTTGAAAGCAAGAATACTTATGAAACTTGAGAGCTTTGAAGTTGTGAACTCTCATCATCCTGTCCCACCCATCTACTGTTTGTTAACTTGACTCCCTAAAGTGATGGACTTATCTCTGTTCACCCGGAAAACAAAACAAGCTTCTCTTTCTTGAGTCAGTTGCCATGGTCACAGTGTCTTATAGCAACAGAAGGACCACTAAAGTTATTCATTAACTCTGGAAAATATTAGATCATGTCTACCACAAAATTTAGGAAGAAGATTTAATGTTATATTTAATTTACTCACAAGTGTCAGAAAGACAGCATTGTAAAGTGAGATAAAGTTCTTTAAACGTAGATGGAGCATTTGGATATTTTGATATTCTGTGTGAAGTCAGAGGACAGACTGGAGTACATCCATTGGCATGTAATGGACTTCACACGTTAAGTGTCCATTACGCGTAATGAATCTATTTCACCTACACATTTGCTCTGTGGATTGCACTATATAATATTGCATTCTCAGTGGTGTTCCTCCTTCCTGCTCCATGCTGTAGGTTTTCTGGCTTGTCCATCTATCATTCAGATAAATGACCTATTCTCTCTGATATATCTTGGTACCAGGTGGTCCGAACAAAATTCTGGTAACACGATAGCAACAAATGATGATACCCATAATTCAACCTGCTGACTGGGGTTGGATGGTCAATACAAGCAGCCTTTTGACACATTTCACAATCCCTATCCATCGATTGTGAAGTGATGAGTGATATCCTGTCACTCATCTTTCTGCTTCAGATCCAAAGTCCTCTGTGATGTTCCTTGCTGTGTGATGCTTCTGGCTGATCCTTCACTGATTATTGCTATTTTACCTTATACTAAATGGGAAGAGCAACTATTTTATATTCATTTAATCTATATATTAGCATTCATAATTTAATTTCTTGTTTGATTCTTTTAGCCTATTATTGTTGTGTGTGTTCGTGTGTGTGTGTGTGTGTGTGTTGTGTGCCATGTTTCACAAGGAGGACTACAGGTCTTTTAGTTCAATTGTGTGAGTCCCAGAGTTTAAATTCAGCTCCTCTGGTTCAGTGGCAAGTACCTTTACCCCTGAGTCACCTCCCCAGCTTCAAATTTGATTTTCATCACCAGATTGCTTTCATTTTAAAAGATCTTTCAAAACATGTTTTTTTTTCCTCTCTCAATGAAATCATGAATTAGAGCTACATGAAATCATGTAGCTCTAGGTATATTGTTGGGTCTAGGACACTTTTTTTCTTTTGGTTTTTCGAGACAGGGTTTCTTTGTGGTTTTGGAGCCTGTCCTGGAACTAGCTCTTGTAGACCAGGCTGGTCTCCAACTCATTGAGATCTGCCTGCCTCTGCCTCCCGAGTGCTGGGATTAAAGGCGTGCGCCACCACCGCCCTGCTCTAGGACATTTTTTTTTTTTTACTTCAAATACTTTAATGATTTCTATGACTCTTCAAAGTCTTGAGTTAGACTACATTCCAGCCTTGTCTATTAATTAGTGCAGATATTGATCGCTCTCTTGGAGTATGTATCATGACTTTTCCCTAAGTACAATGAATGCTTTATATTTATTAATATAATTTCAAGNTTTTTTGGTGTTTTCATTTTTTTTTCGAGACAGTGTTTCTCTGTAGCTTTGGAACCTGTCCTGGAACCAGTTCTTATAAACAAAGCTGGCCTCGAACTTAGAGATCTGCCTGCCCCTGCCTTCCGAGTGCTGGGATTAAAAACATGTGCCACCACCACCTGGTTTAGGACATTTTTTTTAATGCAATACAAATAGATGGTCTCTGTTACTTGAGTCCCCCAATGGCTATTTTAAGTTCTTTGTTTCTGTGGTTTTTTTTTTAAGCTTCCTATAGATGTTATAAATACCCAGTCATGTCTTGGAGGGGTCTTTATCAACTATTTCCATTGACAGCCTATCACGGATTATTCAAGAAACCCTAAATGTAATTATCATAATCACTACATTGTCTCCTTCAAACTGATGCTGTGAGATCATTGCCACTTCTTTTGATGGGGGCTTTTCATTCTAAATGTTGACTGCTGCCTCTCTGGTTCCATGGCAACCACATATGCTCAACGTGAAATCTTTCTCTGGGCAATATCTATCAGAACTTAAAAATATAAGAAAAATAATCATATCCCAATCTCTATTTACAAACCTCCTTTTTCAAATCCCTTAGCGAACGTAAGAACCCCTGAATGGTGTGGCTAAACCTTAACAAGAAACACAATGTAGCCAGAATTAATACTCTATACTACAGTAAGATATTGCTTCAGATCCATGCTTATCCATGTCAAATCTATTCTCTGTTCTCCTTGAAGATGATCCAGTGGGCCTATAGAGAAACAAACCTGTGAGAGGTATTTTATCTTTTAATCAATGCTTCAGGGCATCTGAGAAGATCTTCTCTAAATCTGACCCTGATTACACTTAGCAATGTTAAAAGTAATGCTTTCTTTTCATAGAGAACAAATATAGAAATGCCACAGAATAATTAACTACATGTAGCAAAAAATAAGAACACATGAAGAAGTCTATGTTTCACAAATAACTAGTAATATTTTTGTGATTTCAACTTGATGAATTAAAGAAAATACACACAAATCAACATCGCAAGATATGTATCATTTGTGTTCATGAGACTGTGACTAATAGCAAAGAGATACTAATATGGTATAATATTTTAAAGTTAGTTTCATGAGAACTGTTATATCTTAAGTAGTTTATATTTATATTACTAATTATATCATTATGTTTTATATTATTAATATTATTCTCACTAAAAGTAAGTATATTACTAAGTATTTATTATGTGATGTTTCTTTGTTAGATGCTAAGGCAACTTCCAAAAACCTACAGAAAATGGCTCAACTATTTCTCTCAGAATTTCTGTCCTTCATCTACCCTTGGAATCTCCACTTTAGAAACACAGTATTATCATTTTAGACTTTCTTTGTTACATAGTAGGTTTGTGATAGCAGGTGTCCATTATAGAAAATAAATGCCTAGAAATACTCATTAAACCAACCCTCAAACCTAAAATTATTAAACATTAAAATAAAAATAAAACATCTAGGTTATTTTCACCTTTTAAATGTTATTTTTTCAGTCATTAAGTATAGGGTTCTATTATTCCAGAGAAGTAGTGTAGATGCACATGCAAACCTTATAGCATTTGAAAGATGCATATATAATTGAATTTGTGAAACTTATATATAATACTTTCAGACAAGTGTTCAACAGTTTGCACCATGGAATATAAATGAAATTGCTCTTCCTATCAGGGTTAAATATTCTCCATTCTCTATGACCATATCATCTATTCAGAAACTATATTTTATATAAATTAATTATTCCAGAAAATTTCCAAAATTGTCATGAATATATTTGTAGTGATAAGATATATTAATGATTGAAACTTATAGACTAAAAAAGATTGAGCTGATATTATTGATGTCTTTAAATCCAGTTTGTTTTAAATACCAAGATCAGAACATAGCACAAATAAAGGAAAAATGACAATTGATATGTTATGGGGACCTCACTTGTTTCTGATCTTAAAAATGTATATGTATCTAAATTTTAATTAAGAGAATTTAAATAAACACAGGGAAATATATCTAGTTGTACAAACTAGTAATTTATGCTACTTAAGATTTTAATTTTAAAATGTATAAACTGTTCTTTCTTCAGTTTTTAATTTTAAATGATTTACATATTTTTTAAAATGTTAAATGTGAATTAAAATTTGTTCTCTGCATTAGTAATGTTTATACAAATATTTTTGGTATATGATGCCTCCTGTACCATATTTAGTTTATACTTTGCTTTTGAGTTGAATGTTGTATTTCATTAAATAACCTGTCTTTACAGTATTCTATTAAGTTTCTTGTGTGACAGTTTCAAAAGGCTTTGGTGACAAAATGTCATGTTATTCTATTAAGTATTATATTTCTATTTCAAATTCTGATTGCTCTACTCAGTGTATTAGTTTGAGTCTGTAATTTCTCCTTTTACATGTATGACATTACAAAGTACCTTTCTTTTGAAATTCGAAATATATTTTCACCCAAAATGTGCTTAACAACATCTCCCAGGTCCTATCTTCCTAATTCACCCAAATCCACACCTTTACTTTCTCTCTTTCTCATTAAGATACAAATAGGTATCTAAAGAAATAAGATAAAACAAAAACAAACAGATCAGAATTGGATATAACAAATAGAAGGAAATGAACCCCCCAAAAAATCCCTCTAGAAACAGAAATGAATGCAGTGACACACTTGTTTGCACACACAGAAACCCTCCTCAAGCGCAAAACTGGAAACCATAGGTCATATATATGACCTAAAAGATGAAGAAGAAGATGAGGATAAAGAAGGAGGAGGAAGAGGAAGAGAAATAAGAAGAGGAAAAAAAAGAAGACCCGAGAAAGCATTTGAGACAATGTTGGTCATCTATTACAAAGTACAATTCTGTATCCCATCTCAGCACTGCAAGGCAACTCTCAACAAAGGAATGCCTTTATTATTCTTTAGAAAGTAAAGTAGCTGATGTTAGGAAGGGAACCTCTTTGAGGGGAAGTTATTAAATTTCACAAAATCTCAGATGACATCACCTTTAAGATTTATCCTGAATTTATACATTGAAAATCCAAGCATTACTCACTAATCTGCAAACAAAGGCCATGAATATCATTTTAACTTTCTATTCTAATCTTGTTAAACAAAAGCACTCTGGCAGATTTTATACACAGATGTTAATTATGTCTTTGCTGTCATAATTCCTTTATGTGATTGGTGTTTATGTTTGTAATATTTTCAACAATAAACAAATTTCTTTTTTGTCCTAATCAATTTATATAGTTAAGCATACAAATAATAAATCTAATAATGCATATGATGTAAATAATGGCATAGTAACTAGCAATGAGTGTGTCCACATGATTAAGGAATGAAGCTAATATTCCTGATTAGCAAATGTTGGATTGAGAATGGTGTTGGTTGCAGTGCAAGTTCCTGAGATTGTAAAATATGGAACGAAACACTCTTTGAATTAATGAGATAAACCAATTTTCTGTTTTTATCTCCAGATCAGAGGCATTTATCAGCTATTTCTTATCCATTCCCTCCTGAAAGGATTTGAAGAAAATGTTAAAAGGCTCAGTAACATCCGATCCCTTTGGCACATGGGCTTTCTCTCTTTATACTGCATTAAAATGTATTTAAATGCCTAACAGTTGCCAAGACCATAATGGATTCCTAGTTCTCAGAACTTTTTTTCTGATAAGACATGTATATTATACCACGTCCTTTCTAAACTAATGTTTGAATTCTAAAACCTACAGGAAAGGGTCATTTATAAATATGATAGTGCAGTATTACAGTGTTATGTTACTGGATATTTTCATTTTATCTCAAGCAATTTTTCCTCTCCAATTTTTGTATTGAACTAATTCAGTTCAGTTTCTCTGAGCATGTCTGGTCGTCGCCCATCTTCCTGCTGTGGATTTACCTTACATAGAATATGTTAAAAATAAAACCTCACTTATCTGCAATAATTTTTATATAATAGGAGATCCATGTTCTTCACAGGGTTTTATTTAGCTACCTCGCTGAAATATGTGTCTTCAACAGTATTCTTAACACATTGGTTAATGTTCAGCATTTTTCCACTTGGAAATAGAACGTGCCTAAATTCATGTGTAAAGAGGTTGAAAAGGAGTTAGATTAAGGCAGACATATGAATATTTATATTAGGTTTTGATTAATACGGGACATATAAATTATCTAGATAGTTCTTAGTCTTACAAGCTTTAGTATTACGTGTCAGACAAATATAAAAACTAAATCAAATATTTAAAACTGTGGTTTTCAACCTGTAGGTCACAACCCCTCTGGGGTTTACAGGGCTTTCAAATCAAATATTACCTTAAAATTCATAATGGTAACAAAATTACCTTTGCCATGAAAATACTTTTATAAATGAGGGTCACCGCAACATGAGGAACTGTATTAAAGGGTTGCAGCATTGGGAAGGTTGAGAATCACTTATCTACAATGTCTGTTGACAGAAATCAAAAATTATATTTGTAAGTCATTTTGAGAATTGTAATTATGCAACGATCCAGTGATTTATATATTAGACTAAAAAATATCTTCTTAGCATGTAGGTTGGATATTAGCTTTGACCCAGTTTGAACAAAACTTTTTAAAGCAGACTGAAATGGTTTCTACTCTGCCAGTAAGATCAGGAAACACCAATCAGAGAAGCAAACAATGACAAAATATGTGGGTATAACAGCAGCATACATATTTAATATGCAATAATTTGGTTTTCTTTTATGTAAATTGCACGATTAAGCTATGTTAACAGTTCGAAGAATTTTACATATACCATGGAAATTTCTGAAAATATGTTTTGCTTGATAATAGTAGACAAATAATTAGAAATCTAAGCTACAGGAATCATGTGTTCTTATACCCTTACAATATTATTCAATATTTTAGAAGTGACTGAACTGGATAAAATTAATTAAATGGACACTTTAATCTCAACTAAACCTTTATTATTATTTGTTGCTAACTATTGCTAATTAATCATCTAGAAAGCCTATGATCTTCCAGATTTTGTTCATGTTTTTCAACATTCCAAATTCATCTTTGGGGCAGATGGCATCTTATTTTCTTCTTAACATTACCACTGCAAGGATCAATGGATTAAGCCTCAAGGCAAACACCTACATAAAGCACATTGGAGAGTCATGGTAACCAAATCAAGATGGGACTGCAGGAGTGATATATTTAAAGGGGACTCTAATGACTGAAGAGATGCCTCAGTAGTTAAGAGCACTTGTTTCTCTTTCAGAGAACCTAGGTTCAGTTCCGAAAGCACACATTGTGGTACACAGCCACAGAAAACTCCAGTGCCCTGAATCACTGCCTCCTCTGGCCTCCATAGGCTTTACATGTACATGTGGTGCACATATATACATGCAGGCAAAACACTCATGAACATGAAGGTAAAGTGCCTACAGCTTTACAAAAGGCTTGCCCTATAAAAACAGGAACATTTTAACATGCTTTGTTGACCAAAATGAGCTCCAAAAGCAAGGAGCTCTGTTAATCCAATTGTGCATGCACATCCATTCAACATGCATGTTCCCACACACAGACAAACCACACACAAACATGCGAGAGGAAAAATGTAATTTCACTGCTACTGAAATATTAGCATATGAAAATGAAAAAAAGCAAAGAGTAAACACACCTAAGTGCTAATACTTATAATATCCTAGTTTAGTTTTTTTTTTTTTCATTCAGGTTCCAGATTTTTATAATTAGTGTGTATTAAGCAAAATCAAAAGAAAATACACCCTGGAAGATTGAGTGCAATAGTTCTGAGAAAAACAAGAGAAATAAACTATTGCACCATAAAGTGAGAGAAAGCTTTCATTTGTCGCATACTGAACACAGTCTCTCGATTTTACAGAGCCTGGAGGCGAGAGAGTGGGTGCTGAAGCTGAGGAGTGAAGTGTGAAGCAAAGCTCTCAACCCTTTCTGGTTTGTCATGTGTTTCTGCAGCACCGCGAGTGTTCTCCGTCTGCTGCTTTCACTTAGTTGTTCTGACTTCTTTATGTCATGAGACCACACTGTCAGAGCACTTCAGATGGCACTGTTAAAGTAGGAAAGGAGAAATTGATGAGTATTTGACTATGCCGTTTATCTCGTGACCCGAGGAGAGTTCCTTGAGACAGAATAACAGCCCAGCTTTAGCACTGGCTGTCTTACTCCCATCCTCTAATATTAATTTTCCACTTCTTGCCACACATTTAAAAAGCTCGCAGTGCCATTTATGTACCAGGACTTTCACTTTTGAGTCCTTATAAATGTTGACCTCACAGACAGCAGTCCACAATACTTATGGAAATTTGTGGCTGGAGTCTCTTTTCTCCTGGAATATACTTTGTTTTAATATGTCTTCATGCTCCAAAACTGAGTTGATGCTACACACATGCCTCAATCCCCAACACAAATGTCTCTCCCTAAACTTCCTTCAGCATCCCATTGGAGAGAGCCCTAAAGGTTTGCAGGGATTCACACCATCTACTCGTGGCTTGTCCTTTCAGCTCTCCAAGATCTTGCACAAATTAACATTCTCAGAACCATTTTACTTGCTGTTCCAGTTTAAATTTGATATTTCCTTGAGATACCCCACATTCTAATTCTGTCTGTCCTTCCATGTTATGCATCACCTATTGTTATTAAGGATGCATGGTTTTCAGTCTTTGACTAGTTCTGCTTTATAAATGGACTCATGGAGTTCGTACTCCTTGGAATCTTTTAATGCCCTTTACAAACCATTGTGTTAAAAATCAATACATTCATCTTTATAAATAAATCAGATTCACTAGACAGATATACCATGCTTTTTTTCATTACCCTATTCATGCATTTTACAGTATTTTCTTTGGTTGGTTGATTGTTTTCTTTCTCTTTCTTTCTTTTTCTTTTTTTCAGTAGGGAAAGGCAGTAGATTAGGAGGGAATCTAGGACCTGAAGAGAGGGCTGACCCAGATAAAAATAACTCGGAAAGCCTATATAGGAGTTAGTTATTTCACAATACAACTTGGAAAAATTCTGAAGGCATAGTAGAACACATTTGAAATAGAAGACGAGAGAGTGCACTCAGCTAAACAATCGAGCAGCAATGGAGGAGAGAGGGACGTAGTGTGTGGGCCAGCTACAACTACCATAAAAGAGCTTCCAGAATAGCTCAGTAGTTAGTGAGCAAAGTTGATGAGTGGTGTAAGGGTGGACAAACTTACTCCAAGAAGACAGGATCCTCTTCATGAAACCTGCAGAGCAATGCATGGAATACCTCCCCATGGGTTATGGGTCCCGAGGTCATCAAAAATATAGGCTATATCCATTTCCCTCACCCACTGTAATTACCTGGGAAGATTCTGCATTAAAATGCTGCAGATATCATTTGAGAAATCTATTTGAAAACAACATTAAACTCTTTCCCTGCTGACTACGTTCCATCACACCAGAAGGTGCTATGTCCACTGGTTAAAGAGAAGACATATTGATGACCTACCTATCACTGGTCACTATATATGGCAACAGTGTCATACCAGGGAAGACTTTCCCACTAGTGGGGCAACTAACCATTTTCTGATTGGATTTGGGGCTTGCTCCATAGGAGAAAATTCCATGCCTGGTACTGCAAAGCTGTAGTTATCAGGCCAAGATCGTCAGAAAATCAAACCACCCAAGTCCTGGCATATGTGGTTTAGGTGTTATCCAGGTGCAACCTCAAACTATTAAGCTATTAGCAATGGATATTTGCTGTGGTAAGAAGCATAATTTTTATTGAGGATGTGGCTACTTATAGATTTCCCATGCACATATGAGCAGCGCTAACTGGATTTAATAGGTTATTTAAAATATAGGAAGGGAGCATTTGGGGGCAAAACATGGGAAAACTTGGAGGGAGAGAAGGGGAGTATATATGATCATATTTCATTGAATATGTGTATTCAATGATCAAAAAAAGAATCTTTTAAAAGCTGATATAAATATGTGCAAAGATATTTAAAGCATACACATTTTTGTGAAAGCATAGTTACTGGCATATACCTGTAATTCCATCACTCTGGAAGATGCAAAAAAGGGGTCTTGAGTTCAAGGGATGGTGTGGGAGGCCCTTCTGTCTATTTGTTGCTTGTATTGGTTACTGAATAAAGAAACTACCTTGGCCTGATAGGGTAGACTAGAATTTAGGTAGGTGGGGAAAACTAAATGGCATTTTGGGAGAAAGGAGGCAGAGTCAGAGAGATACCATGAATCCACCACTGAAGATAGACATGCTTTGCCAGTGAGCCACTGCCACAGAACAATACACAGATTAATAGAAATGAGTTAATTTAAGATGTAAGAACTAGCCAATAAGAAACTAGAGCTAATGGGCCAAGCAATGATTTAATTAATACAATTTCTGTGTGGTTATTTCGGGGCTAAGCTAGCTGGGCATCCAGGATGAACGAGTGGTCCTCCTCCTAACAAAGGGATGCATTGATGTATCACATCTCCAAAAGGAAAAGGAAACAGAGAACATAGAAGAAGAGAGTGGAGGGAGAGAACAGCAAAGAGAGTGATTCTTACTGCCAACACACACACACAAAGACATGCATTTTTGTATTTGAGATAAAATATTGACAGCATGGTTTCTGGGAAAATTTTTAATTTTTAAATTCTAAATTTTAAACATGAAAATGAATGGCTAAATTACCAGTGTTCTTTATATTCTCAGCAAAAATTTATGATAATTTTGAGGGTGTGCATCTACTATATGACTTGATATCCCCAGCTTTGTAGCATCAATTATATAATATAGGTGTTTAATAAACAATGCTACATCCACAATCCCACCATTTATATTATGAGTAACAACCTGAATTCTTTAGCACGGGATCATGTTCTATTTATGTATGTTTTGGTGTGTGTCAAAATAATTTGATCACACTGGGATGTTTTAAAATGGTTAATTATATATTTATCATAGGTTTTCCAGATTAACATAGGGATATAAGAAATATATTAAGTCGATAAAACATGTAAATATGCTCTATAATCGAGGCTTCTGTTTTAGTTTTATAACAATATCTTATGAATAAAAATGTTTTGACTACAATGAGGTCATTGTGTCCCTGCTTTTCATTTGTGGTTCATACTACTCTCTCTCTTTCTATAAGATGTTCTGGGCTAAAAGATTACAGAATATTTGAATTTTTTCTGTACTTTATGATCCATATTCATAATTTTGACAATTTGTTTTGGACAAACTACCATTTATGCTTCTTTAAGTGGAGTCTAAACCATGGGCCATTTGGAGGCTCTCAGGCCACCTCTGGGCAGCGGATTAGCCTCCACTCCCATGCCAGTACTTAGATACATTGTATGCAGCTGTCGCCACAGACCAAACCCTCTCATCACAGGTGACTTTTCAACGATACTGCCCTTTCCTCAGGGAAAGTGTAAGAACCAGTTCATTTTTAGTAGCTACAACCTTAAATAGGATTTGGGGCGTGAAAGAGAGACATTTGACCATGAGCAGCCTGTTATCTCTTTGGTTTGCATGTAAGCGATAATTGTGCCCCACACTACGCAGGTAGAAGAATGAAGAGGAGGTAAATGGCGTTTGTACCCCACATCCTATTCTTGATTGAATAGCCTTCTCTCCTCATTTGAAATTAGAATATCTGGTTCCCGTGGAAGCCAGCTATCATAACTTATAAAAAGAACCCGCCAAGTTCCTGGAGGAAGGGCTACCACCTTTCTAGAGACGACTGCTCCATCCAGCAGGAGGCAGTCTCTACAGAGAAGTTAGGAAGGAATAAGCAGCCAAAAGATGCCGATAAAGATCAGAACCTGGTGGCTGAGACATAATCTATAATCATGTTTGTTTTATTTTGACTTATATGAATTTTTAAGCATTAAAAGATGTACCAAATATTAAAAGAGGATAAAAAATAGAATTCTTTGTCTTTTAATTTATTTGTGGTGTGTGATTTCATAGATATAATCAAGTACCTGATTTCCAGTTCCTGGCATCTTTTGATCAGTTAAGACAATACCTACCTGCGTTATCACTTTGTCCATTGAGTAAACAGTTTAAGGAATGACTCAAGAACTTACTTAATTTAATGTGATAATTCTTTATTCATGCATTTGTAATTTTGATCCTAGTTGAGCTTTGTGTGGTGTAGAACAAAGTAGAGTAGGTCTCCTTCCACCTAAAGAATTTGTATTTATGTATAATTTGAATGACTCTAATATAATGAATGTACTTGTTTACGTGCTTTAAGAAAACTGTAACTGCAAGTCAAGCATGAAAAGTGACAAACTACTTCTTTGCAAAGAAACTGTATGCTATTCAAATAATTACCAATATCTTTAATAAATGGTCATTTAGTTTGCTGGTTATCTGCACAGAGAAATTCAAGGTTGCCTCTTCACTGCCACTTTTCAATTTTTAATTGAATGTCTCAATTTGTAAAGAATATTAACTTGAATGTTTATAATACAAAAAATAAATTCAGATTAAAATTTATTCACTTTAACGTTCACCACTACATCAAATATTTAAAATTCATATTAGCTAAAAATGTATTTTATTCTATTAGATGTTGCCACAGTTTCTGGCTTCTCTTGTAAATAACTAAACAGAAGTGACCATATCCATTTGATTAAGAATGCTCACCATTCAGTGACTGAAGGTCTACATTGAACCTCATATAGCCCCAAATCTTGAGGATCAAATCTTATCAAGAAAGAACTACTGCTACTTAGGCACCCTACATAGTCAGCCGATTCGCTCAGAACCAGGTAAAAGTAAAACTTACAGACAGTAATGGTATTTTGTTTTTAATTGAGCAATTTCCATTGAACATGTTTCTCTTTCTTACTCACCTCTCTTCCAGCAAAGCTTTCTGGGTATAAATCTTTCAGCTGTATGTCAACAAATTCCTGATGCAAGCACCTCATTAAATCCTGACAACACTTTGCACTTGGTTAGGTGTTGTGTTGATTTCCTGGAAGACAGGTAGGAAATTGGCTGTCTTCTTGGTGAAGGTATCAGCTTTCACCATACTGACTGTCTGTAATGGAGAGCACGCTTCAGTCTAGTTAGTGCTTATGACAAACTGCACTCCTCGATGACTCTTGTTCCTCCTTTGTTCCTACGTACATACTGAACATCACATAGTCTCGAAATCTTCATGCCTACTTTTTTTATGTGGTAAGAATTATTTTTTTAAATAAACTACTCAAACTATACCAATGGACGAATATACACTTAGCATCAGTGACAAAACATCCTTTCAACATCTGAAAAAAATTATTGCTCTCTTAGTAGGTTGTCACCCAACTTATGCTGTTTTAAGCTTGGAGGGTGTTCTGACTAAGGATGGAGTTATCTGTTCTTTTTGTCCAAGGACAGTGATTTCCTTCTCAGTACTTCGAAACTGCATACCAATCACCAGTGTACACAGTCCAGCAAAAACAGGACTTTATTCAAGACTGATAACTTAGATCAATGATGGTCATTTTAAAGTTAGTCTCTGGATCATAGCTACATATATGACAAAAAACTAAAGGAGATTATTAGTAAGATAATTATGAACTCACAGAAACTTTGTAGGCTCTTAGCTTTGAGATGTAATTTCACAGGGACGCATTCGCTTGCTCATTAATATGTAAACATCATAAGTAACCTGTGGTTCATAGTGTTTTATCATTACATTTGATGTTTTAGAACTCAGAAAAAGCTTGAGAATAATAAAAACCCTTATGATCCTAAATCAGAAATTAGTAAGTGTTAGATGTGAACATTTGTAAAAATTTTTGAGAAAATTGAAAGCATGGGGACCTTGGGAGAAGGTTGAAGGGGAGGAGAGTAAAGGGAGGGGAGAGAGAAAAATGTAGAGCTTAATAAAATTCAATAAAAAAGAAGAAAAAAAAGACAGGTTGCAGGAGCTAGAAGTCAGGAAGGAACAGAGCTAGCAGTACCTTTTTGTCATGAAAAGAAACCACATGACATTCAAGAATCCACAGTAGCTATAGTTGACTAGACAAGACCTGTGTGTGATCCGACCAGTCAATATTCTAGCATGGAGTGGGAAGAGATTCCTGAGCCCCTACCATTAACTGAGGAGATACAGACTGTTGACGGCTTATGAGGAAGATGCAGTCAGACCACAGTCAAGCAGACAGTCCCACCAGAAAGCATTTAGAAAGCACTATTGGAGTAGCAGTGTATCTGAATAACTAAAGCATGGAAGTAGGGGGAGTGTATTGAAGTGAGGCTTGATCTGGGAAGAGTTGAGATGAATATTATCAAAATAATTCTACGAATTAGAATTAGAGCTGGAGAGATAGCTCAGTAGTAAAGAACACTGGATTCTCTTCCAGGGGCCCCCGATTCATTTACCAGCACCTAACTGACAGCTAACAAATTCAATGATATTTTTAGAGTTATTAAAATATTTTTGAAAAAAAAGAAAACATTTTGCTAAGTTAGATGTGAAACATACAGTAGATAAAACTAATCATAAGGCAGAAAATTGATTATATAACTCTCACTATGATATCTTAATGAAAGGCATCAAATTAGATTTGATTTCCTTTATGTATCCTTTTTTATTACTTTTTATTTCGCTTCTTTTTCATTTTCTTCTTGATTTACATTTTTCTCCTGTGTATGTGTGTGTGGTCAATGTGGGTTTGCAGCTTTAATGGATATAGACAAACAAACGTAGAGGTGTTCTTGTACCTGTATCCAAATGCAGCTCCTGGTCAGAGAATTCTGTTGGATCTCTTCATCCCTTTATATCCTCTTTGGTCCCTGAGGTGGGGACTGAGGGTGAACACAAAGCTCAAGGATTATGCTCGTCCAGTTGGATAGCATTCTCCAGTGTTCCTGCCTCTGGAATTACAGGCAGGTAGCTGTATCCTCTTGGCTTTTATGTGGGTGATAAAAGATGCTCAATCATACTATAAAGACATTTGTTCAACTATGATCATAGCAGCATTATTTGTAATAATTAAAACCTGGAAACAATCTAGATATCCCTCAAAGAATGGATAAAGAAAATGTAGCACATTTACACTCAGCAGTAAAAAACAATGACATCTTGAATGCATGCAAATGAATGGGATTAGAAAACACCATCCTGAGTGAGGTAACCCAGACCCAAAAAGATGAATATGATATGTATTCACTCATAATTGGGGGGGCTGGAGAGATGGCTCAGAGGTTAAGAGCATTGCCTGCTCTTCCAAAGGTCCTGAGTTCAATTCCCAGCAACCACATGGTGGCTCACAACCATCTGTGATAAGGTCTGGTGCCCTCTTCTGGTCTTCAGGCATACACACAGACAGAATATTGTATACATAATAAATCACTCATAATTGGATACCTGCTATAAACAAAGGATATTGAATCTATAGTTCATGCTCCTAGAGAAGCCAAGTAACAAGGTGAACCCTAATAAAGACATATACAGATCCACTTTTAAAGTCAAAATAGACAAGATCACCTGACAAAATTGGGAACATAAGGGTGGGCAAGAAGGGAGTGTGAAAGTTTAAAAGGAAGCAACAAGAGGAAAGGGGAGCAGGACTCAAGTGAACAGGAGAGAAGAGATAGAGGAGGAATAGAGATGAGAGCAAAAAAAGAGATATCTCAATTGAGGGAGCCATTATGGGGCTGGCAAGAAACCTTGCTCTAGAGAAATTCCCAGGAATCCATAAGGATGACCCCAGATAAGACCCTAAGCAATAAAGGAGAGGGTGCCCTAACTAGCCTTGCCCTATAGTCAGACGGATGAATATCTTCAATAGCACCATAGAACTTTCATCCAGCAGCCGATGAAAACAGAGGTAGAGACCCACATCACAACACTCAACTGAGCTCACAAAGTCCATTTGAAGAGTAGGAGGTGTGAGAATATGAGCTAAGAGGTCAAGACCATGATGGGTAAGCCTACTAGAACAGTCTAACTGTGCTAATGCTCACCAACACCAGCCAGACTGGGAAGGAACAAGCATAGGACCAAACTAGTCCTTATGAATGTGTTTAACAGTTGTATGGCTGGGGCAGACTGAGGGGCCACTGGCTATTGTACTAGAATCTATCACTACTGCATGTACTGGCTCTTTTGGAACCTATTCTCTTTGGATGGATACCTTTTTCAACATAGATATAGTAGGGAGGGCCTTGGACCTTCCTCAAAGCAATGTGCCTTACACCCCGGAGGAGCAGATGGAAAGTTGGGGAAGGAAGTGAAGGAGATGGGAGGAGAGGAGGGAATGGGAAATTGTATATATATAATGAAAATGATAGTTTGCTTTCTTTTAAAAAATAATAAAAAGGAAAGAAAAAGAAAAAAGTGAGAAATGGCACATAGGGCCTTAGTAAGAAAGATAATGGGACATGATATGGCTCTTTGGAACAAAGCTTTGACTTTCTTTCAATATTTAATTGCCTCATTAATGGTATCCTTTGAATCAAGTTCTACAATGTTTGTTTCAAGTTCAGGAATGGTTGTTTAGCCTGTGACCTGATTCGGAGAGAGCTGAAATTTTATGTTTTCTGTTTGTTTTGTTTGTTGGTTTGCTTTTCAAGAAAGGATTTCTCTGTATCTTTTAAACCTGTCTTGGAACTAGTATTGTAGACCTTGATCCGCTTGCCTCTACACCCCACCCCCGAGTGCTGGGATTATGGTGTTTGGGATCCTTCTGTCTCTGTGTTGCTTTTATTGCTTAAAAATAAAGAACGGCTTTGAGCCTATAGCAGAGCTAGGCAGGGAGGACTGGACTGAATGCTGTGAGTAAAAAGGGCAGAGTCAGAGAGAAGCCATGGACACGGCAGAGACAGGCACTGGGAACTTTAGCTAGTAAGCCACAGCAACATGGCAATACACAGACTAATATAAATGGGTTAAATTAATATGTAAGAGTTAGCCAATAAGAAACTAGAACTAATGGACCAAGCAGTAATTTAATACAGTTTCTGTGTAATTATTTTGGTTCTGGGCAGTGGGACGAACAAGTGGCATGGCTTCCCCCAACAGGATTAAAGGTGTGTGCCACCACTGCCCAGCAAAATTGAAATTTTTAGTAGATGAAACCCAATGAGAGAAAATTAGGTTGCTGGGTCCATGTTTTAGGAGACTGAACGTTGTCTCCTTCTCATCTAGTCTCCATGGAACAAATGTTTTTCCTCACTCTGTGCTGCTTGCTATCAGGTACTGCCTAAAAAGTTGTCCTCAAGCAGTAGAGCCAAATGACCCTGGGTTAGGACTTCAAATTATCAACAAAAATAACCTTTTCCTCCCTTAAGCTAATTATCTCTGGCATCTGATCACAGGTGGGGAAACCTGACTAACACAGTTCGGCTGGTCTTTGTAGTAATAAGGAACTCAAATGGATCTATAATTGCTTTTATAGTTTACTTATATAAGGTAGTATTTGGGCTGGAGAGATGGCTCAGCCGTTAAAGGCTAGGCTCACAACCAAAAATATAAGGTAGTATTTATCAACATATTAAGTTCATTTTATAATGTAAGCATGAATATTTATATACATGTGTGTAATCACATTTAATTTTTAGAATGGTATAAAATGAAAAAATATAAAAATTATATTCTATTAGCCCAAAATTATCAAGTGTAAATGTTTTTTGTTCTTAGACTCACATAAACAGATTTAAGTGAATCTAATATACATTGAAAGACACCAAAAAAAAAAAAAAGAATTGAAAGCACCAAGACTAGCACTAACCAATACACAGGTTGGAGTATATGGGTGTGATTAGCAAAATACAATGAGATTAAATTTGATAGATTATGCTAAAGATAGAAAAATATTTTTGAAAAATTTCATAATTTTAGTGGCACCCTATCAAATGTGTATTTTATTTCTATATCAAATAACCACAAAATGTTTGCTTCTTTTACTCCTTTTTATTTTTTTCATTGTTCCTTCACTTTCTTTCCTTTTCTTTGTTTCTTTTTTTCTTTCTGGGAAATTCAGCAAAGCTGAAACAAGTGTGGGACAACACCCTGCACTCTGCTCCACTCTGTAGCCTTGACCTACAGTGCGATCAAAATCATCCTATGGGGGGGGGGGTAACTAGAAGGCAATGCAGTCCTGTGAGGACACAGGTTCTGTTCAGTTAATCACAAAATTGAGATGAAGAAAATATGAATTAACTAGTGGTGTTGGGGTGATGGCTCAGTACACAAGCATTAAGAATTGGATTTGCATCATGAGAACCCACTAGAAAAGCCAGATATGGCTGCAGACTACCCCAGAATTGCACAGGAGAATTGCTGAAAATAGAATGCTTTTTTCTTGAGCTATTCAGACATAAATCGACTAGTCTCCATATTTCATTGCTGTATCATACAAATAATCTCTCTTCTTTCCCCTGTTTCTCTCTCTGTTGCTCAAAAAAATAACTATGGTATTTGGAGATGAAGGGTCATTAGGTCAGCGATTTATGTCTAAATAGCTCAAGAAAAAAAAAAGCATTCTTTGTACAGACATTCTAAATTTTTCATAAGTTTAATGGCTTTTAATTTTTTAACTTAAAAGTATTTAAGCAAATACAAATAGGGGATACACAACTCAGTGGTAGAATATTGTGAACATGCATGCAATCGTGGGTTTGATCCTCTAAACTGCAAAAACAATCATTATACATAGAGTTAAACACATTCTAACATTTAATGTTTATAGTTTGAAATGAGTTGTTGTGACATTTCAGTGATTTGCAACTGTATTTCTAGATATGCCACTCAATATTTTACTTATATACATTTAAATTAGTTAGATGCCAAAAAGATTTTTCTGACACATACTGAATAATACTTATTAATTTTTGTTCAAATACTTAGTGATAATGATTTTGTTGAGTAAATATCTTTCTCATATGTAAATAAATAATACCATGCACTTAATATTTATAGTCAATTCATTTCAGGAGAAAAAAACACTAAGGGATTAAAGTTGTTATAAAAAAGAAATTTCAAATTTTCTTATTATAAATATAACGAACCTAATTGCTCCCTTCAGTATATAGGTTTATACCACTTCTTTAGTCAACAGGAAATCAATTGTGAAAAAACAACACATCAATAAAATGTTACAGATATAGAATTAATTTTTCAGTGATTTTTGAATAAATTTAAAGGAATCAAAAGAGTTGGGGGAAATTGAAAAGTCTCTGCGCAATGGGCCTCTCTCTATCTCTACCTCACTCACTCCGGCAATATAAAATGCATTTTATGCATTTTTTTCTTCTCACAGTTTTCTGTATCTATTGCCTTCTGCTGTGTTTATTTACATGAGAGTATTGTCTATTATCCTTGAGGGGAATTCTGCATATGACAGAAAAATGAAGGCTAAGAAACAGGAAACTCCCTAAAGTTAGAGGAAAGCTGTCATTGTTGTGGGCTTAAGGGATGGATGGTCCAATCCTTAGATGAAGACAAGCATATTACACTGCAGGTTTGGAAATGCATGTTGTTTCAGAGATTATCTCTCTGCCTGTGATCTCCTGAAGGCTGTAGGAGCTGTACTTTCCGTTTGTTGTCTCTGAAACTTGAGTGGCATTCTGTTTGGTGTTATAGTGTGCTCCTAATTGCTCCAGTGACTTCAGCATGGGAGCATAGTTGAAATGAGACTGCTCTTTGGGAGCCATTATCAACAGAGAAGACATCATGAATCTTCAAGGGGAAGGAGCTTGTCAATACCATAAAGTAATGGTAGATAAATCTCATGATAAGAATTTGAAAACAACCATTTAGCCAGGGAGACACTGAGCCTCAAGGGAGTGGATGAGCAAATAATAATTCTTCAGAGATTCTCAGATATGTTCTTTATATAGGATCCTGAGAAAATGTTGCATATTTTACGAGAGGAGCCCTTAGCTACAAGAACTCATGAGAAGTCATATTTCACAAGTTTATGAAAACTGAAAACACTACAGAAACAACTGTAAGGGGAGGAAGAAATAATTGCATCCAGTGTACTGTAGGTGATGCTCACCTATTTATGTTTTTCTTTGTTTCTTTTCTTTTGTTTTTCTGAAATAGGATTTGACTACCTAATTCTGACTTCTCTTAAAGACCCTCTTGCCTTATCCTTTACAATACTTAAACTGTGTCACTCAAGTCAAGGACCACTCTTTCCAAGTTTTGAGCATATGCCACATTCCAGGTCATGTTGTCCTGTGCCAGACACTGTTTAGTTCAAGGGAATACCAGCATGGGCACTTCTTTCCCCCAAGACATAAAGGCACTAACTCGGCTATTCGTCCAATGAGTTAAGTGGCAATTCCCTTCCATCACCACCTAATCCTAGAAGAGCCAACTAAAGACTTGTTTCACTGAAGACCTGAGGTTATCTTTAATTGAAATGCAATCCTCCTGTATATGGAATGAATGGGGTAAAGAAACCTCTTGAAAAGTTGTCATTTAACTCATGAAACTTAAAGAAAATTGTCCATTGTAGTACAGCCCTAAAATTACTGTAAATATTGCTGGATCATTTTAAGGTCATTTTGTGTGAGAAAAAATCATTCAACAAACCCACACAGTTAAAGACTAAAATACTTGTTTACTGTAAGAAGTATAATTCAGGCTCTTTTCTATAGGCAATAACACACAGTTCCTTTCTGGAAATTTTTACAGCAGTCTCTAGTTGGTTTGGTTCCCATCTGTCACCAACTGTAATAAAGCAGATCCAATTCACAGTGTAGATTAGCTGTAGTGCGTCAAAATTATTAGTAGTTATATTGATCCCGAGCCTTCCTTTTAGAAAATGACAATGCTGTTAGAAGAGAACGCGGCTGGCAGTGAAAAATCACGAGTTAGAGTGCAAGCTCTCTGATTACAGTCCGTGTTGACAAGGTCGATGGATACAAAGGGGATATATTGATTTTGTTCTCTAATTTTTTTTCTTGAACAATCCAATGAGAAAAGTCAAAACCAGTGCGACACATCACACCCAGACCCGTAGCACTGAAACCATCACGACTGTCAATGTGACACAGTCTAGCATTCAGCCCAGGGCTTTACATCTGCAGCAGCTGTGGAAAACTGCATGAAAAAAAATCACTCCAGGCCTTTTACCTAAGCCACAGAACTGATACAAAGCATGCGCCTCTTGCATGTTTATTTTTGTCATAAGTACAGTAAGCTACAAATGTTAGGGGGAAACACCTTCAGGTTGCACAACATGTTGAAATTAATTCTCCTGCATATTCAAGGTTATTTCAATTTCAGGTTTGCTATCTCTAAAAAAGGGACCATCAATCATATCAAATGGGAACTATTTTCTACATTATTCAACATTCACTCTATGTTCCTAGCTGAAAAGCCACAATCACCAGATTTGCTCTACGATTGATAGTGTGCTTCTCCAAGGAATAGCTTTGCATTTGTAAAATCCAGGGAAACACTCTAAGCCATAGACAGTAATTTCATCTAAAATCATGGAAGATGTTAAAACACAAATTAACAATTATTTTAAAATATTGACGTAATATTATGCAACCAGAGGTGGCTATCTGAAATTAACTTTGAGTTTTGGTAAATATGGTTTTATGTGTTTTTTAGTGTGTGTGTGTGTGTGTGTGTGTGTGTGTGTGTGTTGTGTGTTGGACCAGAAGGAGGGGATACTATAATCCACAGTTGTTGAATATACCAGAACAAGTAAAGCCCTACTCTAGAGTGAAAGATTTATAGACATTGACCAGCAAACCTGTTCTCAGTGACATAAAAGTTCTTACCCTGGCAAGAGAAATAATTTATCATCAAGGGTGATGAATGTGAGCTTTCTTTGACAAGTCAATGTAAGATACTATATCTCTTGGAATTTGAATAGGTTTCAAACAATATAAGATTTCTGAACAAGGAACATTTCCAATAGAGACTAGAAGAACAGAATCTTAAGAAATTTCCTAAAAGAATCCCTTCAAGAACTAGCAGAGCAAGTAAATTTAAATATAGTACATTCTTATGTAGACTCATATATAGTTATTTCTAAACATATAAGTGTATATAATTAATTTAAATAGACTTGTGTTACTGACTTTTTGAGCAAAAGTATCATGTTTCCTGTTCCATATTAAGGGAGTGAAGCATACTCTTAAGAATGCAGAAGAGAGAGAAGGGTAGGCAGGAAATTACTGTGTGCCAAGTTTAAATTAATAGGAAAAACAATGACTGGCAACAGGGGGCTTTGTCTTTATTTTTACAGAAGTTTTGGGGAGATACTAAGCAGTGTGTATTCATGCAATATGTGTTGCTTTGTTACAGGTATAGTAAGCTTCATGTATTCATCGGTATTCATGTAATGTGTGTTCTTATGTAGTGGCATTTCAATTGTATTTTAATAAATAAAGACTGCCTGAAGATCTGAGAGTAAAATAGTCCCACTGATCAGACTTATACACCAGGTTATAGTAACACATACCTTTAATCCCAGTAGTGATACGAGTTGCCATAGAAACTGGGTGATACATGCCTTTAACTATGGTGGTGCATGCCTTTAATCCCAGCCCTAGAAAGGATTATAAAATGGGAGGAAAGAGCTATCAGATACACAGTCTCATTCGGAGATTCTGGGAGGCAGGATCGCCATTTCAGACTGAGCTCAAGGCTGGCTGTTTTGCTTTTTGGATCTTCAGGTTGAACCCCAATTTCTGACCCTGAGCTTTTATTAATCATGCCTAATTCTTGGGCATTGAAACAAATGAAATATTTCCCTGTGTAATTTCCTCTGATTATTCATGTACCAAGCATTTCTGAGACATTCCACTAACTATATTCATGCATGTGTTTTCTGAAGATGTTCTATTCCCTGTACTCCTGTATGTGTTGTTCAGTATACACAAATATATCTATTTAAATTTTCCTTGGTCTAGATGTCTTATGTCTGATCAATATATGTCAGTAGGAACACTGTGGCCAAGCTCACCTCAGAACCTGAACCTGAACCATTGATGTGTCTTCAGAAGACAACATTTATAGCCTTCTGTAAACACTAATATTTCAAATGCAGAATAATTTTATTATGTATTATTTTGTAGTTTTATTTTCTGTCACAAATTCTTGAAACAACATCAGAAACATGCTCTGACTTCATTCTAATGGTTTGCCTTCCCATTGTATTTTCTCTACTTCAGAATTTCTTATTACGCTTGACAAGTATTCATTAAAGTGTTTACACTGTGTTTTCCCTCAATCATATTTACAAATATTATCTAATGACTTCCTCTTTCAAATAGTTCAGGATACTAATCAAATAGTATTTTTATAAAATATATTTCCACCATTGGCTTTTATTTTGTTTCCTAGCACATAAACATATTTTTATGTAATCAAAAGTAGTGAATTTTTTCACTTAATTTGAAATCTACTTTAGATTTCTAATTTCAAATGAAAAAAAATAAAAGCAGAACTTAAAATGAAGGATAAAGGCAGTAAACATTCAATCATGGGTTTGAAAAGGTTCCTGAGCACCTCCTACTAATTGAAGAGCTCTGGAGAGATGATAGCCTCTGGGTAACCGTGACTCCGTGTTCTTTAAGAGTGTGGCCATTGATAGGTCCACTGCCCTCCAGGGGATGGTACCCCACACCCAGAATTATAAATGGACAGCACGAATTGGGTTTCATGAGTGGTTGACTAAAACATCGAGTGACTGCTGGAGAGATGGCTTAACAATTAACTGCACTTTCTCCCTTGTGGAAGGCTCAAGCATGGATCCTAGCACCCGTATCAGTTTAATTTCGATCACCTGGAACTTCAGCTCTACAGGGAACTTTGGCTCCAGAGAGAACTTCAGCTCCAGAGGATACTGAAGTTCTCCTCTTCTGGCTTCAGAAGACAACCATAGACAGTCGCATGCACTTACCCACATGCAGAAACAAACAAATACACATTTTCAAGGAGAAAAGAAACATTTAAAAAAAATTGAAAATGGACCATGAAATTGGGGTATAAGGATGTGGGACCTGAGTGGGGTATACGGGATGCATTTGGGCGTCAATGTTGTCTAAACATATTGTATAAAATTCTCAATGGGTTAATAACAATAGTTAGAAAAGTAAATAAACAAAACTGAAAAAAAAACATTCTGAGTATGACAACCCATATGTATACAAGCTCTTCTCATATGTTATCACTCATTTGTGGACATTACATTGACTCTTCAGGTATGTGTATTTAATTTGAAATACCCACAGAGGCCAGGAAATTACTAAAGGATCATGAGGAAGATTCAGTGGATCGAACATATATAATGTACCAGTGTAGGGTGAAAAGAGAAAAAAAAAATAAAAGAGGAAGGCTTAAACTGGCATCAGGGGAGTAGAATTTAAGGTAAAGGAGGGAGCATAAGGATGTAAATAACACTGAAGACCTTTTGAAAAAGATATGTGGAAACACATTACTGTTGGAGCTTTATTTTCTTATATACATGCATAATAAGTTAAAATATTAAGGCTTTAAAATTATAAGACCTTATAATCCTAAAATAGTAAAACTACCAGACACCAAAGGCTATCAAATAATAAGCCCAGTGGCAGTAATTGGTTTTCTCTTTTTAAGTCATTGGATACTGAGAGCCAATAATCTCTGTTTACGTACGATTACCATTGCCCTTGGTTATGCTCCCTCCTCCCACAACTGGAGCTAGACCTTATTTCTTAAGACATCACATACTTGAGTGACAGATCGTGATGAAATTTAATTTTTATTGTCCTGGAAGCTCTGTTTCTATTGGCTAGCTTTCTATAACTGATCACACGCAGCTGTTAACTCAGTTGCAACAATTGAGCAGGTTAAGTACTGGCCATTGGTGTATTGTATCATTAATATATGATATTAACCAATCACTCTCTAATTGGATTTAAAATCTGCTCCAGAAATCAAAACTAACTTAATACACACACTCTCTCTCATGTATATGCACATATAATAAATATAGAATATATTAATATTATATAGATATATTAAAAATTAGCCTGTTTGCCTTGTCCCTGATTTCAATGGGATGGCTTTGAGTTTCTCTCCTTAGTTTGATGTTGGCTGTTGGCTTGCTGTGTAGTATTGTCTTTTTTATGTTTAGGTATGTTCCTTGTATCACTGCTCTTTCCAAGATCTTTTCCAGAAGGGGCATTGCATTTTGTAAAAGGTTTTTTCAGTATCTAATAGATGATCATGTGTTTTCTTTTTTTTTTTTCAGTTTGTTTATGTGGTAGAGATTACATTGACAGATTTTAGTATGTTGAACCATCCCTGCATCTTTGGGATGAAGCCGACTTGATCATGGTGGATGATTTTTCTCATGTGTTCTTGGATTCAGTTTGGCAATATTTTACTTAGTGATTTTGTAACAATGTTCATGAGTGAGATTGGTCTGTAATTCTCTTTCTTAGTAATGTCTTTGTGTGGTTTGGGTATCAGAGTAATTTAGACTCATAAAAAGAGTTTGGCAATGTTCCTTCTGTTTTTTATTGTTTGGAACAATTTGAGAAGTATTGGTATTTGCTTTTCTTTGAAAATCTTGTAGAATTCTGCACTGAAATTATCTGGCCCTGAGCTTTATTTGCTTGGAGACTTTTGATGACTGTTTCTATTTCTTTAGTGGTCACAGGTTTATTTAATTTGCTTATTTGGTCTTGATTTAAATTGGTAAGGGATATTTATTCAGAAACCTGTCCTTTTCTTGCAAGATTTCCAATTTTGTGGAGAACAGGTTTTTTGAAATATGACATAATATTTCCCTGAATTTCCTCTGTGTCTGTTGTTATGCCCCCCCCCCTTTATTTCTCATTTTGTTAATTTGGATGTTCTCTCTCTCCTTTTTAGTTAGTTTGGATAAAGGTTTGTCCATTTTGTTGATTTTCTTGAAGTTTTCATTTTGTTGATTTCAGATCTCAATTTGATTATTTCCTGCTGTCTAGTCTTCCTAGGTGTATTTGCTTCTTTTTGTTCTAGAGTTTTCAGGTGTTCTGTTAACTCACTAGTGTGGGATTTCTCCAGCTTCTTTATGTAGGCATTTAGTACTATGAACTTTCCTCTTGACACTGCTTTCTTTGTGTTCCATAAATTTTCACATATTGTGTGATTATTTTCATTGAATTTTAGGATGTCTTTAATTTCTTCCTTTATTTCTTCATTGACCCATTAGTAATTCAGGTGAGCATTGTTTAATTTCCATGTGAATCAAAAGGTGCCTTGGCAGAGACACATTTCCACAATAAAAGAAGATTTTCCCACAAAAGTTTATACCTTAAATATGTAAGAATACCTGTGAAGTTGGAACAACATAGTTGCTTAAGTAAGACCTTAACAAGGATAATGCTAACAGACTAGGAAGTAATCTTACAGGATCCCCACGTTAGACAAAGAACTAGAAGCAGCTAAGATATACTGAGAATGAAGAATGCAGTCTTTCCTGGGAAAGAGACCTCATTGGTTATCTATCACCAAGAGGTCATCCCTGAAATTAATCATGTACATACAAGCAATATTATATAGACTGAGAAGTTTCTTCTTATATATTTAGGATATATATATATGAAAAATATATAATATATTATAAATATGTGATATATAATACATTATGAATATATAATAACCAAAGAAAAATGGGCCAGAAGTCATGAATTTGAGAGAAGTATCTAGTATTACATGAGAGGTGTTGGAAGCAGGAAAATTAGAAGTGCTATAATCATATTTTATTTTAAAAAAATTAGTAACATTCTTCTGTGATACAAATGAGCCTTTCCATTTCATTGAAAATAAGGAAATGTACATGTGTGAAAATTTAGAAGTATAATTGTGAGAAAAAGTCATAATAAAATATTGTTATAATGAGATTAATGTGTTATAATTGTGATTAATATGTAAATAAGATGTTTAAAAATGCTAACTTGGTGTCTAATTTCTGCACAACTATGAATTTCCTAGCAAGCCTCTCTAGGCTACTAACTGATAAAAGTTCAGGCTAATATCTGGAATGACCTCATTAATCAGAATGAAGGTTTTACCCCATGAGGCTAATGACATTTGTGACTTCACAGATAGAAAACTTTTTAACAGAAACAAATGCCAGAGGGTATTTTTTGAGAAAAAGTAGCAAGGTGCTAGAGTTCTCTTTGTGTTGAAGGCCCCCTACAGCCTGATTAATGAAGTCGCTCATAGACCTATGCTGATTTCTTTCCTTTTCATCTTCTGTGCCTTGGTACTAGTAATTGAAGCAATAGTTCTCATTTGTGTTCTTATTGTCCCTGGTTAAAATAGATGAGTTTCTTTGCCACTGATATTAAAGGGAAGGACTATTAGCAATGTCATGATGTAGTTATGATGCAATCAGTCATAGTTTTCCATGAATGGCTACTCTTCCCCTTGAACTTTCTTTAGGTATACAAGATAGACAACTTCTTGCTATGGACAAATTTTTAGTATATAGTTCTTAAATATATTCATTATTTTATGATATAAATTTTGTGCAATTCAATCTGTTTAAGAGTTTTTGTTTGCTTGTTTTGAGACCAGGCTGACTTCAAATTCATAGAGTTCTATCTGCCTCTGCATCCCAAGTGTGGTGATTAAAGGTGTGCTCCCAAGTTTGGATTATTTAAGATTTTAATAAAATTACAGAATTATTTTTTAATCCTTTCTTGATTAGCCAGTACCTAATTATTAGTAATTGACACACAAAAGAAATAAACTTTTATGATGTCTTTATTTTAATATCTCTCAAAACACGAAGTGATCCTAAAAAGGAAGAAAATCTATGAAAATATTGCCATAACAGCCAACACTACAGGTAATGAATAAATACTTCCTCCTTGAATTGTACACATATTAAAAAATAATAAGCCAGGCACTGGAGAAATGTCTTTGCTTCAGGGCCAGAATAATTGCTTGACAGACAGAATAATATTAACCCCAAAGCTCCCTTACATTTGTCAATAAACAGGGATTTCTACAATTACAGCACATGTCTTCTTCTCTAGCAACCTCTCTCTGCAATTTCTGGGCTATTTCTGACTTCCTCCTGTCTAATTCTTGTTTGTTTTTGTTTTGTTCTGTTTTATTTTGTTTTTCTGGGTTGCTTTAGAGTTTCTCTATCTTACATCATTTTTTTTTTATTTTTCTATTTCTTTTTTTTATTGAGAATAAGAAAAAAAAAGTTTCCTCCTCCTCCCCTCCTCCCCTTTCT
>NW_026068306.1:82393-119295 GCF_014885135.2 Alexandromys fortis
GCAGATGGAGGGAGAACACGAGCAAGGATGTCAGGACCACGGGGGGTGCACCCACCTACTGAGACAGTGGGGGCTGATCTATTGGGAGCTCACCAAGGCCAGCTGGACGGTGACTGAAAAAGCTTACATCATTTTTCCACAACTCCTATTCTCTCCCCTGAATGCCCAGGGACACTAGACTCACCTTACCCTCCTCATCTCTCAACCCTCAGAACAGCTCCTGCCCTTCACACTCCACCTCCACCCATTGCCGTACAGGTCAGTGCCACACTTTCCTGTGCACATTCACTGCTCTCCCGTATCTCAACTTGTCTACATGACATTTTGTATTCCCTGTCTTGTCACTGGCTCCTGCTGTACTTTAAGACACTAAAAACTCTTGGTTCTATTACCTTATCAGAGTTCCTTCTTGTTTGTCTTCAGGAGTCTGCTACCTTAAAGCCTAGCTTATTCCTTTTTTACAATACTTTTACTATCATCTATCTATCTATCTATCTATCTATCTATCTATCTATCTATCTATCTATTTAGCTAACAACAATAACTTTGTTTAATATCTACATGCTTACCACATCCATATTTGTATTATTAGCTAAACCTACCATTTGAGTCTTTGTGTGTGTGTGTATGTGTGTGTGTGTGTGTGTATGTATATATAATCACTACAGAACTCTCTAGTTAGATAGAGAGGATACTTGAATTATCCCATCCTGGAAACACTTTTTTTTTGTAAAATGTTTTACACTCTATACAAATTCTCCAACCTGCTAACTGCTATCACCTGATTTGGTATTAAACTATTATTGAGTATGCTGTTAAAATATTATTATCTATGACCTCAAGTCAATGTAACTCTTTTTGGAATAAGCTTCCAGTGTGTCAGTGTGGCTGGCAGTGAAGTACTTGTTGCTGTAAGCAATGTTTAGATAATCCTGGGGAGCAGAAGAGTGGAGGACTGGGTCTACTATTGCATCATGCTAAACTTGGTCTTCAATCCATATAGTCCCAGAGGCATTACTACATTTTTAATTTAACTTTTTTTAATTGTACAAACTAGTACCAGTTCCCCCTTCCTCCCCTTCTGCCAACCCCACACCGCCCTCTCATCCCACCCCCATGCACTCCTCAGAGGAGGTAAGACCTCCCTTGGAAAGTCAACAAAGTACAGTGTACCAAGTTGAGACAGGAACAAGCCCCAAGTTTGTAGTTCATTGAGTGCTGAGGCTATCTTGTATTATAGTGCACTATCAATGGTTTCTTTCACTTTACAGTAGGACAGAATGGATAACTTATTCACAACTATTTCCAGGCCACCCATGGAATCTATGTTTACATTAGGATTCAAGACTCCTATGGTTAAAACAACTCATAAGTTAAACAGCAGCAAATGTCTTTTTATTGATATAGTCAGTTTAAAATGACAATTAAGTTTGTACTTTATATACATAAAAGAAAATATAGTCCTGAATAAATTTTTCCCTTTTCAGTGTATTGTTAAAACTCAGTCTCACAACAAGCAATGGGAATATTTGAAATATCCTATATTAAAGGTGGTCTTTATGTCCAATTTGATCCATGAAGAATTAAATAGCTTTCCTGTGGTTGTTAGTGAGACATGCTGGTGGATAAAGCACTTGCTGTGCAAGTCTGAGGATAAGAGTTTGGATCCACATCTCCCAAACAAAAGCTGGGCATGCCACAAACCAGTAATCCCAACAGTCAGGGAGGAGACTGGGGATCCCCAGGCAAAGCTGGATAATGGGCCAAGCAGTGTTTTAATTAATATAGTTTCTGTGTGATTATTTTGGGTCTGAGCTGCTGGGAAACAAACAAGCACTTCCCAACAACAGGGACTTTTAAAGTTGGACTTTAATGCATTTCATCATTATGATATGGTTACAAGCCTATAACATTCATGGGGTAGAATGAGGTGGTTTTAAAGAAGATGGTCCCCATAGGCTCTCAGTAGGTGTGATGTTGGATGAAGGGTGTCTCAGTTAGTTCTTGCTGCCTCCATGCTTCCCACCATGACGATATTGGGCTAAACCTCTAAACTGTAAGGAAATCCCAGTTAAATATTTTATTTTATAAAAGTTGTCATGGTCATTGTGTCTCTTCACAACAATTAAACTCTAACTAAAACACTAACTCAGCCATCAAAACATTGACCTACAATTTGTCCTGCCTGCAGGATGCACTGGGACAATGGTGACACAGATCTTGTGGGAGTTCCCAAAGAGTGTCTGACTTAACTTGAGACCTATGTCATGATAATGAGCCCATGGCTGACACTTCTTAGATGGCCAGAAACCAGAGATTAAATAATCCAGAGACCTAGGGTAGAACAAAATACTACTTGTCAAAAAAAAAAAGAGAAATAATTAGTAATGATAGTCTGATGTTCCCATAGATCAGTGCTTTGTCCAGCTGTCATCAGAGAGGCCTCCTCAAGCAATAGATGGGAACAGGTGCTGAGACACACAGCTAGATACTCTGAGGAGAGGGAATCTAAATCGAAGGTTTCCACTGTTTTCCTCCCCTCAGAGCTCAGAGAACCTGCAATGAAAGAGGGAGAAGAAAAAGTATAGGAGTCAGTGGTCGTGGGTTCAGCAGAAGACTAAGGATCAGGAATCATCTAAGCAGGGTGAATATAGACTTAAAGGAACTGAAGTGGCAAGCACAGGGACTGCAAGGGTCTGTGCCAGGTCCTCTGGGTATATGTATGGCTGTTACCTTGGTGTTTTCTGTGACTCCTACCAGTGGAAGTAGATGTGTCTTTAATTCCATTCCCTGCTTTTGGGACTCTTCCTCTAGATGGATTGCTTAATGAATCCCTGGTGTGAGGTGTTTTGCCATATGTTACTATATTTTATGTTTCTCGTATTTGGCTGTTTTTCTTTGGAGGTCTGCATTTTTCTGAATGCAAATAGAGGGGAGTGAATCATGGTGAGGTGAAGCAGGGAACTGGAAAGAATGGGGAGTGGGCAGCCGGGTTGTGGTGGCGCACGCCTGTAATCCCAGCACTCGGGAGGCAGAGGCAGGTGGATCTCTGGAAGTTCGAGGTCAGCCTGGTCTACAAGAGCTAGTTCTGGGACGGGCACCAAAGCTACAGAGAAACCCTGTCTTGAAAAACCCAAAAAAAAAAAAAATGGGGAGAGGGGAAACTGGTCAAGATGTATTTTGTGAAAAAAGAATCTATTTACAATTAAAAAAGAACAAAAAGATCAAAATACCTCCCCCAAATGATTGCTTTAAAAAAAAAAAACCTAGGACTCAATGTAACAGTTCAACTGTGAGACTATTAACTCCCAGTAAAACAACAAATGAGGGATCACATTACTAGATAGTTACTAAAACACATAAAGGCAGCCACAGTGAATACCTTCCGTTCTATACTGGAATCCTGTGCTTATTTTGCTGTCTGCAATGTGAAGTTTAGGTTGTAATAAATGCCGCTTCTAACGTCATATAACAAGTAGAGCTCTTGCTTTTAGCTTTAAGATTTTTGTTATTGAAAAGAAGAGGAATTCAACTGGACGTGGAGGAAGATGTAAAGATTAATGGCATAAATCTGATCAAAACACATTGTGCATCGGTATGAAATCATCAAAACACACAGTATACATGTCAGATTTTGTCAAAAGTTTATATACTTGCATTTGATGTTTTGGTTTATTTATGTCTCTCTTTTCTACTTTATTAAAAAAAAAACTTGGAAATAAATAAAATCACCACACAAAAAAAGGGAAAAGAAATAGGTATTGCCGTTGCCATTGTTGAATTTAAACTACTAGATTTGTGGGGTTTCATGATAATTTTTCAAAATTTCTTTCTTATTAACATTGCTTAAGGTACCCTGGATATGGATTTCTGAATTTGGTATTTTGTGGGGAGTGTAGTTTTTGAGCTTCTTTGTCCTGTAGAATTAGATGATTCTTTTAAATGTTTTTCCAGTTTACATTAACTATCCCTCATGCTTACACAGACATGTTCTCAAATGAATACAAGAAGAATGTCTTTCATGGGTGATTAATCAGGGAGGACACAGAGGCCCCCTAAATAATACAAGCAACCACCTTTCTCTTGGTTTCCTATCACACCTAGATGATAATAACCTGTTGTTAAAAATGCTATTGACCTTGGTTGCAAGATATGGGGTAAACAACAACAACAAAAACAACAACAAAACAATCTGGAGCTGAGCTGAAGTTTCCTCTCTACTGTTCGGCTTTCAAAATTCTGAGAAGTCCTTAGTGGACTGTTGGTATGAAAGGCATTAATTGTATGACACAAGCATGAATCCTAGATATAAGTTGAGATGTACCAGGCAAGATGTATCCACTTGAGAAATGAAGTTGTGGCATGACCAAGATGGGGTCACCAAACTTTTTGATGGCATTTCAGACCATTTCCACAGTAAACGGTCTGTGGAAACCACTGCAAACCTAAGCAAATCCCCTTACTTAGAAAAGCTACAGCCCTGTAAGTCCTAAGTGAAAATTACCACTCTTATTTGTTGACTTCCTTCTAGATATGTTTTTGTCAAATAGACTCTTGCTATTCTCGGTCTTAATCAGCAGAGCCTGTCTTTGGCATGAATGGCAATGAATGCCGAGACTCTCATGTTTCTGAGAATAAGTGAGGGTTGAGTGCTCATCTCTAAAGGAGACACTTGTACCACCCTCAGTAAAGCATAGGAAACATCATGGAATTGCTAACAGAAAGAACTCAAAAGCAGGAAGATTAGGGAGGGAGCTAAAGATTTCTGGCACAACACAACTATTTCAAACTTGAACTCACGTCATCCGGAGTGCTGGAGTTACAGAAGATCAGGCCTGTTATCAGAAAATCTAGAATCAATAAGGGGATTATAAGGTGCCGTTCTTCACTGTTTAACTATTGGACACTGAAGAATTCCAAGGAAAGGAGAGTTACTATCTTCAGTTATGTACCCACTGGGGAATCCACCACATTTTCAGACCATTAGGCACATGTGCCACTCAGTAGATCACAATATAAAATGACAATATGTGAATTTAAGAAAGGGATTTGTAAGGAAGAGGGTGTTTAACAGGAATAGGAGATAAGAGACGTTAGAACACACTTTATCCGTATGAAAATATCAAAGTACAAAATTAATCAATAAAAACAGACTAAGTCACTGTGCAATTACCCAACTGGAAGCCAGCTCTTTGAATTGTCATGTGTTATCCCATGGGCCACACTATGTCAAAACTTCAGTTAGATGCTTTCTGTATCTCACTGGGAATCTGAATAGCTAATATTCAGCCTTTGATAAATTTGTTCTATTAGAGCTTACAGTTCCACAATAGGTTACCACCACTCTGCCTGAGGACTTTCCTCACATCATGGTAAAATATAAAATAATAGAAATTGGTTAACTTGAGATATAACAGCCACCTAGAAATAGACTTGAGACATCGGCAAAACAGCCTTGTAATTAATATAGTCTCTGTGGGATTATTCGGGTTTGGGTGGACAGAAAATGAACAAGCAGTCTCCAGTTACAAACACCTTTGATCTGCTTACTTTCAGACACATTTCAGAATGGGGGGATGGTTTTCTGATGCAACTTGGAATCTTAAATCCGTGTAACAGTCTACACCTGCTCTACTCCATGCTAGGCATAGTCTCCATATGAATACACTTTGCCTTTGATTTGATTTGCTTTCTCATACCAGGCCATTTCTCAGTATGTATGTCATTAACACTGCACTTTCACATTCCAAACCAGACACCTCCACTAAAGTGACTCCATTTATTCCACCCCACCTCATAAATTGTCAGTTCATGAGAGGAATTGTGGGGAAAATCAGAGATGAGAAAAATAGGAAAGGGAAGAAACCAGAAATATTTTATAATACAATGTTAAAGCAAAAGTAGACAAAACTGGATCAATAAAGCTGATTTAAGGACCACTTTATAGTTAATTATTCCTCTCACAATGCAAAATTCAAAAATTTTCAGTAATAAAATTCAGATTTATAATAGCAAGGCAAGAATAAACTGCAGGAGAAATTTGTGGCCATAAGGAATTATGCCTGCTATTATAACTGAAATGTATTTAACACTTACTGACGAATTGTAGTTATTTCAGTGAAGAAATCCAGATTTATTTAAAGTAAATGACGATAACATGTCTACCGTTACCTATTATACAAAAAATATATAATAAAATGTCTATATATCAAGTTTAAATTCAAGCAACTGGCCAAACTTGGATAAATACATTGATTGAAACGCACTATGCTGAAACAGATGGAAAGTCAATAGCAGTTTCTTCCACACTAACAACAACCACAACTAATAACAAAGGAAAAAGTATAGATTTTTCAAATCTTTTTGGAGAAAATAACAAAATAGTCTGTAGAAAAAATCAAAATGGCACAGTCAGTGTTAAGATAGATGGAATTTTGAATAGTGTCACAGCAAACATGGGAATTGAGATGTCACATAAATCTGCTGGTTCTATTTCTTCTGAGCACATATGAGGCAGTGGAATTGCTGAACCATACCTATAGCATTTTGTCATTCAGTTTCTCTAGGAGCTTCTATAGTGTATTCCACAATGGCTCTTTTAATTTACATGATCATCAACAATGTAATACAGGTATGTTCCCTTTTTTATCTACCTTTCAGCAAGCTTTGATATTCTTTTGCTTTTTTAAAACATAGTTATTTCTTTCTTGGCTGGGGCCAGTATGTGATTTAAACATAAATACATACCCCCAACAAATAAATACATAAAGGAAATGTGAGATTAAATATTCTATAAAAATTATCTAGTAATAAAATGTACCAATTTCTGTCATTTTGCGAAACATGGATGGGCCTAGGCAGCAGTAAAATAACTCAGGCTAGTAAGACAAATATTTTGTCATGCCATATACATGTGGAATTGAGAATTATTGATTTGATAGAAATTGAGGTAAGAATAATTGTTGTGAGAAAGTAAAGAGAGAAGGGGAAAATGGAAGAAAGAGCAGAGACTGCTCAGCAGGTACACTGTTACAGTTTTGAGGTATAATTACTTGTACTCCATGATATAATTGATTGATCATGGTTTGAACATTGCATATGGATATATGGATAGGATAACTTGAATTAATTTTGGTCATAAATGTTAAAATGGAAAGTGACAGAAAAAATATGTAGACACTCCAATTAATACATCACGGGCCAGTGAATCCAAAAATAATATGATCAGTAGTAAAACATATTCCTAGGGTCAAAACAAAGTAAAAGAAATGACATTTTAGATATTAATGCAAAGGTGATATTTCATACATACTACATATAAAGAAATAAAACATATTTGCTATGTGGAAAGGAATCCCATGAGTAGCATCATCCCATGAATTTTTGGAGTATTAAAAGTCAATTATATAAATTATTCTGACTCAGTATGCACATTACTCTCCTGTAGATTTGTCTTGTCTCTTCCAAATTTTATGCTTTCAGAAATTAAAGGATTGTAAACTATTGGATGATAAAATGGCAAAATCTGTTTTCATAATGTGATGGTTTCAGCAATACTGGAATAAAAGCAACCTGATGTAATTTGGACTTCAGGTCTGGATGATCCTTCAGTAGGCATGCATTCTGTGTCTAGTTAAGCAGTACCAGGGTTTGGTGTGAAATAATGTAATTTACATTGTTAGATGTTCAGGAGCTAAAGAAAATAGTTATAGATAAGGAGGGATTTCAGAAGCCCATCCAGGTCCCCATAGTATCTTGCTGGTCTTTAGTGTTAAAAAATGGAATTATATTTTGAATCTTGTGAATTATTTTTAGATACATTATTTTTCTCTTCTGTAACTAGATGTAATTCCATATAACTAAAAACAGAGCAAAACTAATGTTTGAGAGCATAATAAACATATATATATGCATATATAATAAATAAATATATTAGATATTAAGAGTTAGCATTTTTAGGTATTTGATAAAAATAACATTTATAGAATCCAGTAAATGACATATAATCATATTCTGAGCACTTTCCTGGAAGATTGGAGACCTTGAAATGTTATTAATTACCTTTGATTTATGATTGTAAGAAATGGAAATGAGATGTGTATTTAACAAATATTAGATCCTGCAGCAATATGGACCACCTATTTCTATTGTAACATATGTAAATGCTGTTTTAAAGCTGGTGTGTGTGAATGATTATTCTGTAGCAAAATCCTGACAAGAATACCTCTTAGAGATTCAATACACTGTTCGCCAATAACAATAAAATGGTTACATTGTTCGATAGAGAACTATTAAGGTCAAACCACATATAATAAAGACACTCAAATAGTTCTTTTTAAACTTCTGCTCCTTTTAAGATTTTTATTTGTGCTTGGAGTTTTAAATCAAAAACCAATTATAATAAAATAAAATCCAATTTTATGGGCCATGGAGACCATGCAATTTCATTTATCATTACAGAGTCTTTCCCACTTGGATTTCTTTTGAGCATTTCACTCATAGGGAATGTCTTTTTTTTTTTTAACGGCATCAGCAAACTAAAGATGTAACATTGTTCAATTTTTCTTGTATGTGCTTTGTTCTCACCTGACATCAGCTCAAATCTGTTGTCAGTCTCAAAGATGCAATGAGAGACAATTCTTTCTGTGCTGAAGGTCTCGACATAGTTTTTGTAGTACCAATGAAAGATTTCTCTGGAAGACATTAAAAAAAAAAACTTGAAGACTTAACCCTTTCATAATCCTCTTCTTTTTAAAAACTCACAAGCATTTCCATATAAAATTTATTTATGTCCTTACCTTAGAGAAAAAAATACTAATATGAATATGCGGTCTTATAGATATATGTACAGAAATATTCATATATCTTTTATTGAAAGTAGACTTTTTTCATACAATATATCCTATGCATTTCCCTTCTAAACATCCCAACAGCCACCCCCAGCCCTGCCACCCCTCTTCTTTTATCCAGATCCATCCCTTTTTGTCTCTAAAGGATAAGGATAAAATAAGGTGAGATAAAACAAAAACAAATGAGTTAAAAGAGAACTAATCAAGGAAACAGAAGGAAAAGAGCCCAAGAGAAGGCATACATATAGAACAGAGATACTCATTCTCATATCCAGAAATCACATAAAAACTCAAAACGGAAAGCCATAATATACATGCAAAGGACCTGTAGAGAAAACAATCAAGCAGACAGCAAAAGTCATGACACAATATTATAAGACAAGGTGTATTAAAATATGCCAAGGTGCTTGTGTTCTTTGTTCCCTTTACTACTGAGCATGAGGCCTGTCCTTAAGAGTAGTTTGCTTCCCCACTGAGATTCCCTTGGAGTAAATAAATTTTCACTTGCAAATGGTTAACACTTGGTGATAGCTTCTGAGTTAGAGATGGAATCATGTGTCAACATTTCTTTTGAGCTTTAGTACTGTTTCTGGTATAGACCTGTCCATGGCCTGTACATCGTGCATGCTTATGAGTTTATATGTACATCCTACTGTGTTTAGAAGGCATTGTCTTCCTAGTGCTCATCATACCTCTGACTCTTAGATGTTTTCCTCATCCATTTCAACAGGTTTCCAGGAGGGATTTGATGAAGAAATCCTGTATGGGCTAAGTGTTCCAAGGTCTCCCACTCTACATACTGTTTGGCAGTGGGTCTCTGTATGCATTCCCATCTGCTGCAGGAGGAAATATCTCTGATGATTCCTGAGATAGGCCCTGATCTATGAGTTTAGCAGAATGTAATTAGGAGAATTTTTAGTAGAACAGTAGTGTTTTTTTACCCCCTAGATCCCTGGGTTAACTAGTCTCAGGTTCTTAGTCACTCAGTCAATGTTGAGTATGGCTTCCTTCTCATAGAATGGAACCTAAGTCAAATCTAATAGTGGTTGGTTACTCCCAGAAGCTTTGTGCCACCATTGCAATAGCATGTCTTATAGGCAGGACACCATTGTTGATTGAAAGGTTTAAAGTTGGGTTGGTCTTTACATTTCTCCTTTGGTACCTTGCAGAGTACCTTCCTGTACCAACAATGACACATGTAAGAGTGAAGGCTTCATACAGTTGCCATCTGGACTTCCCCAAATTATGTGACTTGTGTAGGTATTGTTTTCAGCAAGCAATAGGGCCATGCTTTCAAGTGCATAGTGAGCAATCTATGCACTGGCAATAGCCTGTGTTGTTTAGAAAACCACTTAACCAACAACTCAATTAGATGTAATCCACTTGCAGTACAGGAAGCCTCAATTAGTGACAAGAGATGTCCAGCTGCAGCTTTAGCTCCTATATTGTTTCATGATTTCAATCAGATTTCCTTCATGTATGTATATAGTTTAGGAAGCCTATGTTGTATTAGGTTTCCATTCTACTACTCAAATGATCTTTAATTTTAGCTGTCTTTTCCTGTATTTCCTACATCATCCCCTATTTCTCTCTACTTCCTTGCTTGTTCCTTTCATTCTGGTACCATGCCCCATTTGTTTATCCAGAACTATATATTATATTTCCTTTTCCTAGCGAGATCAATGAATTTCCCTAGTCATTTGCTCTACACTTAACTTCTGTGGTTCTAGGAATTAAAGCTTTATGATCATTAACTTAAGAACTAATATCCACACATAAGTGCATACACTCCAAAGGAATAAGCAGGGAATACTTCTTGGATTTTGCCAGCTATGACCACTACGAGTTTCAGGTACAAAATGTTTCTAGTTATTGAGAGCTGACACTTAGAAATGGGAATCCTAAAGAAAGGAAGAAAGCAGGCGTTCGACTCAGATCTGCTTATTCCTTTGGAAATGAGAGTGGAGGCAGAGAGTGAGACAGGACCACAGCAAGTAGTTTGCGAGGTCTGGAGAAGAGACCAGGTGAATTGATTCGGAGGAAAGGCTTTCAGATGTCTCTGGTAAATGATCTGATATGCATTTTGTAATGAGAAGTTATTTTAATGCTGTTTTTTTAAACATATCTTTGTAAATATATATACATGTATTTTTGCAGGACCTTTAAAATATGTAAACAGACTTTCAAAGAAGTCCTGAGTCTTAAGCAATTCTTCCAAAGCTAAACAAACCCACATAATTTTGCCAAACTTTAATTAGTTTTCTTATTAAAGTACATTATAATTTACATATTATTTATGTATATGAAAAAGTCATAGTGAAAGTCATGTTCATGTATAATTAATATGTGCTAATAAAACTACAGGGTTAAAACCATTTCAATATTCTACAGGCTGTCACGTTGATATATCTATGATATGGATCATCTCAATGGTTGTATTTGTCTTTCTCTTTATTTTCTCTCTGCATACTTCTGTGTCTCCCTCTTTCTTCCTTCTCCCCACATTCTTCTTTCTTACTTTCTTTCTCTTCATCTACTTTCTACTCTATTTCTTTTTCGCAATTATTTTAAATATTAATCTCTATCACTCATACTTTAAAATTTTCCTTTCCCTAAACAAGGTCTATTTAATTCAGATACGTGAAGAAAGCTTTTGTTAAATATTTTAATGCAGTTTTGTCAATTAAGAAAGAATTATATTCATGAACTACTACATCCATTTATCCAGTTCCTCTTTTCTGGACAAATAAGAAAGCACAGTTATAAAGCTACTAGGTTCAAACTTTCTCATGTTTCTTTCTTTTTCTTAAGCTCCCACTTTGAATCAAGACCTTTTTTTTTTTTCCTTGAAAACTCTCACTCTGTGCTCCATAAATTTAATTAACCAGATAAGACCCTGAAAGTCACTGGCTAAAAGAATCCTCAGTGGCAACAGAGTTTCTGGCATCTTAATTCCTGGAAAAAATGTTCTTATGCCCTCAAATAAACTGATATTCTTGTTTCAACCTACATGGCTACAATATGATAAAAATTATATTATAGTATGCTGTTTAAGTTTAGGTTATTTTGTAGCAGATATAAACTTGATTCGTAATTTTCTCATTCCCTCTTCATATAAAATTAAAATAATAATGAAATCTTTAAAAAGTTTCCAGAACTCATTGGCTTGAAAAAATGCCCATAATAGTAATGTTAAGGTTTATTCCTTATTTTCCTGAGAAGTTATATACTCATATGAACCCATAATTGTCAGCTTTCTCATCTCAGGGACAACAAAAGATTTAAATATGTTTCAACTTTTCAAATGATGGAAATTTAAAGATTGAAAAATGGCTAAGTGTAATGAATCACTAGAATCAAGCTTTTCCTTTCCACTTGTAGGGTTCCCTGTCTCAATGTGGGTTCAAATTCTACTTCTGAGTCAAATTCCTAACCAGATATGGTGGATCATTCTTGCGGTATAAGCATTGAAGAGACTGAGGAAGGAGAGTTGCCGTGCGCTCAAGGCTAGACTGCACCACAGAGCGAGACTGCTTCAACAACAACAGCAACAAAACAGAAGCAAATTGAAGCAAACCAGCAAGAACTAAAATGCTGGAAGAGGAAAGAACCAAGGACAGAAAGAAGAAAGGAGTGGATCGGGGCAGGGGGTAAGTTTTCAGGGTTAGCCCTATTGAGAAATATTTCAATCATAAGGGCTTTACTTTCATAGTCAGAATAACACCACCCTCAAAAGACCTTGTAACCACGAGCTCTGTGTCTTCCACATCACTCTGTGGGCAAAGGAGTTAATTCCTTTCCTTGTCTTCTGTCTCTGCCATGCAAGGAGGAAAAGAGAAAGCCTTTATTAGACACAGATGCCTTGATCCAAAAATTCTGTTTCCACAACCTGTTAGCTCCAGAGTAAATCTGAATTCCCTAAGTATTATATGAGGTCTACTGTTATAACAGCATAAAATAGACAAAGACTGAAGTGTTCTGAAACATATGCAGCCCTAAAACATCTTATGAGTGAAACTGCAGAGCTAAGTAAATCCACGTTGTGCTTCAATCTCGGTGTGAGGGTTTCCTTGACTCTATGTCTTGAGTGTGATCTTTTCTCAGAGCTTTAGTTCTAAATTGGACCCCAACCACTTCACTTCTGCCTGAATATCGGACAATTATTCCTCCTTACAAGGTAGTATAGATTTCAATATGAAAGAGACAAGGAATGAGTTTGGGAGGCATGATGGACTTGCCCGCATTAGTAGAGATGTCTCACTAGGTCCATACCATCATGTTTGAAAGACATCTTTGGGATTGTTATCAGTGTTCCTTGTTAGTATTAACATGGAATCAAAGGAACTGCCTCTCTTCAAGCTTTCTGAGAATTCACTCGCTGTTTGGGCTAGCTCTAGTTCCTGAGATATTTGTAATACCCATCTCTCATGCTTTTGTAGCTCACTGGAGAAGATGGTGATTTTCAAAAACCTTTTTAGCCACCATAAAAGTCCTCACATTCTTTAAAGCTATTATCGCGAAGCCCTTCTCCCCAGCCCGCTGCTGATGTGCACATTTTTAGTGGAGGCAATATAATTCACATGGCATGTGCTTCGAAATGTAGTCTTCATGGTAATAACATACCTAGTAAGCATGCTAATAACTTCTGCAGGTTAAAAATGTCAAGATATAACATAAGGTGAATAACAAATTTCATATTCTGGCTTTTAGAAACATCTGGGCTCAGCAGTCTTGGCATAATTCAATGAAATCAAAAAAAAAGAAAAAAAAACCTACAAAGAGGATTTAAGTTAAAATTTGAGCCTAGCTTGTATTCCCTGGCAGAAGATCACAATTTTATTTTCTAAACTATTAGGAATTTGTGTTGTTATGCTTTTTTTTCTTGTTTTCTGTCAACTTGCCACAAGGTGTAATCATCTGGGAAGAGGGAACCCCCACAGAGAAAACATTTCTATCAGACTGGTCTGGAGGCAAGTCTGTCTAGGAGTTCATGGGTTGGTGATTGAGGTGGGAAGATGGCTCGCCCATGAGCAGTGCCGCCAATGGTCAAGTAATCCTGGGAGATGTATGAAAGGCAACTAAACATGAGCCTAGAGAGCAAACCAGTAAGCAGTGTTCCTCCATGGTCTCTGCTTTCCCTTCTGCTTCCAGGTTCCCGTTCATGCTTTTGTCCCGACCGCCCCCCCCCCACCGTCAACTTTGTGATTGACTGTGGCATGGATGTGCAAGCCAAATAAAGATTATCTCCACAAATTTCTATTTTTCATGATATTTATCATGGCAATAGAAATTAAACGAGGACAGCATTGAAGTTCATTAATACTTCAAGAACTGAGTTTATTTCATTAGCTTTATTTGTGCTAAACCTTGGAGACATAGTAAACACAAAACATAAAAGACTTATGTTCCTTAGATGGAACTTGCTGTGTCAGTGGTCAGTGTATTGGCCTAATGCAATATTTATGCCTGTCTTTGTTTAAAGTGAAACTCACTCCCTTTGATATATTAAAGAGCTGCAGCAGAGCCCAGTAAACTATGCAAAAGAGAAGAGTGTTTACTTTCGCTAGCATTCACTTTGGTCAGGAATGCTGCGCAGTTTTTATGTTGTTCCTGCTCCAACTTGCAATTCTGACTGTTCTAGTGTGATAACTCTCCCAGAATGTCTTTCACATTGTCCGTATCTAAGCAGCCACTTGCTGTTAGAGTTTACTTAGAATTTACGAGTCTAGCAGTGGAAAGCAGAGCAGTGCTATTCCTTCCTTAGTCAGGCTCAACTCTACATTACACAGGGTTTTTCCTTAATCAGTGATGTTATTGGGATTTTGCATTTTGATTTTCATGATAGCACCCATTGCCCAACTACTAGTGAATGCCAATCATCAGGACCAGAATAATTCTGCCTTTTTTTCTCCAGATTAGAAATAGGTTTTACCTATCACTCAAAAATGACAAGATTTGCTGTGTTTATGATTTTATATGTTTGTGCTGACATAGGGTGTTTTTCTTCAATTGCTCTTGGACTAATTTCGTGACACAGGTGTATTACTGAGCCTGGAGCTTACAAAATTAGCTAGACTGACTGATTATCTAGTCCAGGATCTTGCTGCCTCCTTTTCCCCAGCACTGGGATTACAGGTATCTTTTGCTGCACCTAGATTTTATTCAAATATGTGCTGAGGATTGAACAGAGGTACTCATGCTTAAATAGCAAAGCATTTTGCTAACCGAGCCATCCATCTGGGTCTGAATATTAGCCTTTGGCATCTCATGCACTATCAGCACCCAGAGAGGTAACCACTCTGGTCTGTCCCTCTGTGGGCACTGAAAGGATCCAGTATAGTTTCAGAGAAAGAACATAAAGTGAAGTGGGTATTAAGAAGTCCCTTCATGCCTGTGGCTTCCAATTTTTGAGACATTCACCCTAGCTACATTCATGACTTTATTTGCTTCTGTGATAAAACACATAACCAGAGCAATTTAAAGACTACAAAGTGATTTGGCTTACAGTTTGAGGCTGTAAGAACAAGAGAAACCCTAGCTGTGCTGGTGGTCGGGGAGATGGCTCCCAGTCTGCTCTCAGATACCAGACTGAGATAAAGCTAGACTGGCTTCCTCCTTTCCTCCTTTCCTCTCATGCTCACACAATAGAAATGTGCCACTCCTCCCTGGAGGTATAGCTCAATAAAATCAATAACAAATAAGAAGGAATGTGTTACCCATGTCAAAGTTTGGTCTTCTCGTTTAAATGTTTCAGAAATTCCTTAAAGACATTCTTAGGAGTGTGTCTCCAAGATGATTATAAACCCAGTCCAAATGACAGCGAAAATTAACTACAACAATGCAGATTCAGTCTTTAGAATTGTGTTAATGAATTTAGACAAATTTTTTCCCACTCACTCTCCGATAAGTCATAATGTAACCCCTGTCTGGTGGCAATGACTTTTCCTCATTGACGAAGCTGCCCTTTGACTTGAATTTTCTGATGGCTGAAAAAAGTTATTGAATAGATCATCTGCCTTTTTCTGGTTGTCATTTTTAGAATAAGCATTTTTTTCCTGCTTTTGGCACCCTGAACGGAGGCACCCATAATGTCTATTTCTTTCTTACAGCAGAAATAACCTACAAATGTATAGAAAATGTAACGTGATGGTGCATTAGAGCCAATGTTCTCAGTACTTAGAGCACATTGGAAAAATACCAAAACTCAGTTGTCAGGAACCTGAGAACGTGTAATAGTATAATAGTGTGTTCCAACATCCTCAGACTCAGCAGATCCCCTTCTAAAATGTACCTGAGAAGTTATGCACCCAAATTTCCAATAAGTTTAGAATACTGTTATTTTATATATTGATGTAACTTCAGTAGTGCATGCTATGAACAGATAAAAAATCATCCATCCTGTATAACTTTTATCGATTTTCGTGCATGTACACTATGTAGTATTAAATAACCATACAGATTTGAGCCTTTACAAAAATTACATTAATAAATATACAATACATACATTAAAAGTAACACAAAAGTTGTATATGTTAATTTCTGCATTTTAAATCAGAGAAAGTAATTTGCATTTGTGTCTGCTAAATTTTCAAACGGAATCATGGCATGAATATTATGGGATAATCAATCTTTTCCTGATTGAATTTAAGGCCCATTCTAAAGGAAATCACTCATGCTTGCTGCTGCTATCTGGGGCAAGAACCTGTGGCCCAGTGAGTGATAGATTCTAAAAGAGAACCTGCTCCTCTTTTGTTGTTTAGTGCAAAAGTAACAAACTACCCTCAACATGTGTATCTACTATACCCACAGATTAATTAGTTCATATCTCATATCTCATCCAAGAAGTTTCTCGGCAGTGGATGGTGGTTCATGACATAGGTGTCTAAAGTGAAGAGAATATCTGTCTGTGAAGCATTTAAGCCTTAAATGGGCATCTATAAACATCTCTCTCTCTCTCTCTCTCTCTCTCTCTCTCTCTCTCTCTCTCTCTCTCTGCATATATACATACACACACATACACACACACACATACACACGCACACACACACTCAGCTGTCTCTAAGGTTCTTTGGGAGCCTAAGATCTGAGATGACCAGGGAGAAACAGTTCATAATGGACACTACAGGGTTTGGATCAACGAAATCACAGCATTGGTGGTTGCCTGCAGAAAACTTGTGTAAAATCAGGCTAGTAAAAATTCAATAATAGGTGAGGAAGAGGACTTAGAAGACTTTTTCCTAACCAGGGAATTACTAGCTACTGGGGGACGTAGAGTTGGTTAGTTTCAGCACTATGGCCCAAGTAGATTGTTCATTTTCCCGTGGATGCTTCTACACGCATACACATGCCAGATCACCAACTACAGTCAGTATATTAAATAAAATTGTACATAAAGTTGTAAAAAAGAACTTGTGGAGAGAGGTCTGGGAGAAAGAGAATGGGAGGGGATACATTTGATCAAAATACATATACAGAATGCTCAAAGAAAATATTTAAAATGTATTTTTAAAAGAAACCACAAGTGAACGCAATGATAGACAGATGCCTGTGTTTACCCACAGGTGGTGGCAGTTGAACCCAGAGCTGATTTGAGGTATTCCTGGTAGTTTTGAACTTTGTATCATGTATTTATGTTTTACAAATTTAATGTTAAGCAAGATGAGTTAGAGGGAATCCAAACTCAAAAATTAAAATACATAGCAACAGACTAATTATTTTGTGACCTCTTACTTAAATTGTCAAACATGAAGACATCACAAATTATTAACAAAAGAGAATAGATACTGGGATTTTCATACAATAGAATATGTTGTATAAAAATGATCAAGCTATGATTTATGAAATGTCAGATTGCTCACACAAATAACTGGTAAGGAAAGTGACACATAAAATAATATGTCCCACCATTCCAATATGTTCCCTTAGAATAAGTAAATGTAAGTCTTATCACAGGAAACACATGGGCATCCTACAGATCCTGGGACGCTGGGGGTGACAAAATCATTCAGAATGTTCTGTATTCTTTCTTGTAATAAAGCATAGTGATCTAGAAACATGGACAGAGTTTGCCAGCAATGGAGCTGTCCATCAAAAAATTTGGACTTTCTTGTATGTAACTTATAGCTCATTTTGGTGATAAAAAGACAAGTAAATGTGCATGTAGCAAAATGCATTAAATTGTGGAGAAATCCCACATTTAAAATGTTTTTAGAGAGGTTGTTTAAAAAGATTGCAGTGTTCAAAGACTATAAAATTAAAGAACAATAATAAATGAAACTATAAGAGGGAATAAAAACAATAGATAACTTTATCACTATATTTCATATTACAGAAATTGTTTTAGACTCTAAATGTCCAAATTTTACATCAATTAAGGAATTTAATTGATATTTGTATATTATCAGTATTTTCAAATCATGCTATATGCAGACAATAGACACAATTCACTCTTACGAGGTAAAGATATCTTAACACAAATCATAGCTATAACTTCACATAGTCTTCCACTAACATAATTTTAATATACCTGGATTCAAATCAAAATAGCTTGAGTCAATGAATCTGTATTCAGCATCATATAGGCTTAGAAATAAAGTTTTCACTAGATCCAAAAGATATAATGAAAGAGAGCAAGAAAAGTGTTTACCAGCATAATCCATTCCAAACCACTGCATATAAAGCTGCATTTATTCATAGACAGTTTTAATATTTAAAAGGTTAAATAAATAGAAAATCTTCTATGAGTCACTGTCTTTCACTTCTGTAAAAATCATTATTCTGAATAATACATAATCCTTTCATTATTTATATTATTCTTCTGCTCCTGTTTTGTAACTTAAACTTTTGGAAAGTAAATTCAGTAAGACTCAGTTTTGTTGATCTCAATGGCCTTGTGGAAACCAGGTCTTCTGCTGAGAGAGCAATATTACTTTTGACTAAGAAGTGATGCCATTGTCATATGTTTTAGTTTTTGACTCTTAGGATGCTGAGAGCCTGCACATTAATTTTTGAAAAAGCATAGTATGGGCACTAAATCAATGAACACAGGTTTGTTTCTTGAAATATCAAAAGGTGAATATATGTCTACTTCCTTTTGTGAAGTTATCCTTTCATTCTAAACTGACACAAATTGCTAAACATGGTTGCATTTCTCCACGTGTTGCCTATTTTAATGTGTTTTTGCATTACGCTACTTTTACAGCCCATTTATTTTTCTTTCTGGCTGCTACTGGTACAAATTCACTAGAAGTGCTTCAAAATATTCTATTTGCTGGTGAGTTTTCCTCTTTTTCCCCCCCACTTATATTGCCTCTGATCACAAGTCACCTGGTTCTACCAAAATTCTCAGTAACTTCCTCCCTCAGTGTCAAATGCAGCAAATCAGAAAGAATCGCACTCTTCAAACACCTGCAGAATCATATATCTAAGTTGTAGCAAGAAATTGCAGGGAGGACTTCAGCACCCATACAGGGGCATTCCAATAGGTAGGTAGCACTAAAAGGAACTGACAGGTAGGATTGTATAATGTGAAAAAGATTTTGCCAAAAATATGAAGCTACATCGCAGAATTTGAATTCTTTATAATTAAATCTCAAAACTTTAATACCAAGGGGTAAATAAGCAAGCTAATAAGTAGGAAATGAGCTCCACAGATTTTTTTTTTTTTTAGAGAAGTACAAGTGCCCAGTGAATGCATGAAAACTATTCAACATCTTTAGAGGTTAAGGAAGTGTTCTCTCAGAATTGTGATGAGATTTCATCTCATGGCAATCAAAATTAAATAATTTCCCCCTTTTTATTACTTCTAGTTAGAAAGAAAGGAGAGAGACTTTGAAATTAGGTTTCCACAGAGGCCAGAGACATTGGATTATCTTGAAGCTGAGTGATAGGTTACTTGTGAGTGGCTGTATATGAGTGCTGGCAATCAGAACTCTAGCCCTCTGGAATATCACTCTTAATTCAGATATCTTAATTTCTGAGATATCCCTTTAGCTCCATAACCAAAGAAACTCATAATTAGAGCTGGTAGGAAAAGTAATAAATCCTTGCCTACTGTTAATCGAAATCTAATCAAGTCAGGCTACTATTGGAACTATTTCAAAGTAGAATTTAGAAACATAAAATAGAATTTTCATACAATAATGACATGCCAATTTTAAATGCGCCAATCTAGATTATCAAAGTAAACATACAATACAGGTAGCTTAATATCTGTGTTTATCCTAACACTGTTACAATGGCCATGTTATGGAATTAACTTTGATATTTATTGAAAGGCAAGCTGATAAAAATATATGCTATGTACCAAGTTAACTGTTTCATTTTCAGGAAAATAAATATAACTGGAGAACATTGACTTCTGAGCATGCAAAAACACTCACAAAGACAAGCATCACACATTTTCCTCTATATGAAGAATTCAAAACAAAACAAAGGAAAAAAACTGAATTAGAAAGACTGAGGAGAGGGCTCAGTGAGATAACGTGTTTGCTGCATAAGCCTGATGACTTGAGTTTTATTCCCAGATCTCAGACCTGATGTAAATGTGGAAGGAGACACATGATTACACAAAGTTGTCCTCTGCCCACTGCCTGTGTGCCTTATCACATGCACCCCACCCCCACACACATCATAGCAATGATAACAATAATAATAATTTTTAAAGAAAAATGAATTAAAAGGATGCCTTTTAAACTTGTAGGTACAGAAAAATGGCAGGGGATATAGGTGAGATAATGGTTAATATAGATGAGGTATCTCATCACTGAGTATTATGTGCATGAATAAAATCCCATAATGAAACACACTATTTTTTTACAATTAACATATGCAAATAAAACTTTTAGTTTGGGCATAGTTTGTTACTAATGTATTTTATAGAATTTATCACCTAAACCATCTGGGTCTTTTTCAGTTTGAGCAATTTTACAATTTTAATTAAATTTCTTCAAGAGCTAGAATCCTATTCAACTTGTGTACTCATTCATGCCTAAAGCTTCAGCAATGGGTCTTTCAGAGAACTGGTCTACTTTACCTGGGATGTATTATTTTATATGTGAGCTTGATTCATTCCTTTGTGATGCTGCTTTACTTTCAGAAAGGATTTGTGATTTTAGTATTTTCTTAACTTTAATATGTGCATGAAATATGATAAAGTTCCCATTAAACTTTGCTGTCTCATAAAGATATCTTTTTATTTAGTTTAAATATACATTATAATCTTTAGACTTAGCTTTTAAGCACGGGTCCAAATAATTTTGCTTTTCCCAACAATCCTTATAATTTTTGGTTAAATTATGGTGTTGTATAAGAGAACATTTTTATAATTTCTGTTTTTTAAATATATTTTATGTTTTTATTAAGATTCGGAATATAGCCCATTTTGTGTGCTCATGTGGATATGAAAATGTGTATTTTAAATTTATAATCCCTTAATTCAGGAATTATTTTTGTTTGTTTGCTTGCTTGCTTTTGTTTTTCCATCCCAAACAAAGTTTCCCTTCTTTCCCCTATTATCTCCCCACCCTACTCTAGCCGGTCCTGCTCTTCTGTTTCTCTTCAGATACAATCAGGACTTCTATGGATATCAGCCAGTCATGGTCTATCAAGTTGAAGTGAGACTAGGTACCCACTGTTCTATTAAGGCTGGATGATACAATCCAGTAGGAGAAAAGGGCCCCCAAAGAAAACAACACAGTTAGAGACAGCCCTTGATCTCATTTTTAGCAGTCTCATGGGAAGACTAATACAATGATATTTCATTTGTGTTTTAACAAATACAGCTTTCCTGAAGATCGGAGTGCAGACTTAAGCCAATGTTCTATATTACAATATTATCCTTTCGTTGTAATTTTAATATTGCTCTTTCATTTCTGAATTTATTTTGAACTTCACAAGACCTGCTTAGGTTTTATTTTACCGGCAATTGTCCAGGATGGCCAGAGAGAAACCTGGTTAATTCCTTCAATATACCTTCTCAGCCCTGACACCAAATAATTCACTTGCTAGTGAAATAAAGTTTCTATTGAATGCAATCTATTGTAAGAACAAAAGCTTCTGAGTCATTTAGAGGTACATTTTTTTGATAGCTGCCTGGCTTTCAAATTTTAGAAACTGTAATTTATCCCACATATACATTTTCTGCTAGATAAAGGAAGAGGTTTGTTGTAGTTGTTTTATATTTTTTGTTAGGATGGAGTAATAAACTTAAAACTTTGTAACTGTGGAGGATATAGATATATTTAGATGGTAGATTGCTTGCTTATCAAGTATGGGGCCCAATGTTTAATCTCCAGCATATGTGTGTGCCCATGCATGTGCACACATTGAAGTACACACACACACACACACACACACACACTTCTTTAATTAATTTAGATCAGAAGTTGGAAGTTGATCTTGTCTATTAATTTTAATATAGAGAGTACTTCATCTTTCATTTAAAATATTCTTAAACTGAAATATGTAGATAAATCCAAAGGAATTATGACATAGTAGAGTGAGCTCAAAGTATCTTCTGTTTCAGTATCATATGACAGTATGCATAACATGCACCCATCATCAAATCCAACCCTGTGCTTCAAGCAATGTATATACTTAATATTCTTTTCCCATGTGCCAGTCACAACATCTGTAGCCATTCTTTTTTTATAAGTTCAAAAATATCTTAACTAGAATCCTTTGAGAAAAATAGAATCTACCCAAAGCATTTAAAATGGGGGTCATTGAACAGTAACCTAATTGATTAGAAGAAAAGGGGAAATGGAACAGGTTAGTTACAAGGACCTAAGGTACAACTGCTAAAGCTGCTGAGAAAAAAAAGATATGGAGTCTGGGATTGTAACTGTTTTCTGAGACTTGGGAGCTGGAGGATGAGTAATCTTCTTTTCCTCCTATTATTCACTTTCAAATGAAGGAAGATAGCTATAACTACTTATTAATATCAAGCAAAAGGGAAGCTGCTAAAACTCACTAGAGAAATAAAATCAGTAGAGATCAGATCCTATGCTGGGCCAAGCAGATCTTAATGTATGAAGAGACCCACATACTGTGGGGTGCTCCACTTTGGGCCACAAATTAGGCACAGACAACACCCAAACAGCAATTTCCAAGCACAAAGAGATCTTCTGTTAAGTCAGGCAAAGAGACAAGGTGGCCGAATCTGGATCAGGCAGAAAAGACAGCAAATAGCTTTGCAGGTGTTAATTTTAAGAGTGAAAAGGGGGTGTCTGTGTTAGAATGAGGTAGAGCAAGTCAACAAGTTCTGATTTGATATTTTTATTGGAATAGTCAAAATAATGGAGTTTGATTGCTGGACCTTGATGTTCAGCCTAGTAATGAAGTTAGGCATAACAAAGTGGTCGAATAAGAAAATAAACTTCGGTGGCAGGCTTTAGTAATATAGTCTGTTTAGCAACAGAGCTGGAAGAGGAAAGAGCAAAACATGCCGGCACCATGTTTGCCATGTTAGAACCTGCTATAGAGCCCTTCACTGCACATATTGGGAAAGAATTAAATCAACATATTTTACTTTTCCTCCCCATGTACGATAATCCAAATTACTATGCTATTTATAATTTAGGACGGTCACGTATCTGTAGTTTCCTAGTGAGTTTTAAATGAGAATTTAGTGGAAATAATGAGTTGAATATTGGGTTAATATAAAAGTAGATATTGTTGACTGATTATTATGACAGAATGTATCATATGTTTTCTTCACATTCTTACATGTCAGTGTTTCATGGAAATAAACCTTGAAACACCCTTATCATTTAATGGTGTAGGGCATCAAGTTTTTAAAGCATGTTTCTATATTGCTATGTATGACCATTTCAGGGGCAAATTATTGACATTTCAAGACAAAAGAAAAATAAAATATATGTCAATTAGTGAGGAATAGTAAATTTTCTAAAGCTTACTATGTAAGTGCACAGGGTAGAGATGATTGGCTTCACCCAAATGACTGACGTTGAGTTTGTCTCTCAGAATTTACCCATCTTTTTCCTCCTAGATCCATTAGGACTGTGATAGGCTTCATGCCCATCTGTCATAATCAATCGATTTTTTTCAGCTGACATACTAAAGTGCATGAGGGGATTCCTAGATGACAGGATGGCCAGCTCTCCCTTCTCTCAGGAAATTACAAGGTAGATTGAATGAAAATTCATTTTACCTATGACAAGTGCCTGAATTTTGATGCCTCCAACCTACAGTATAAAATTTTCTGCTCTCATCTGTTGTTCTGTCATATGAAGGAATTTTCACATTTTATTTACAAATAATCAGACATTATTTCTGTCCATCCTATAAGGTGTGTTTGTCACAGATGCTAATCACACCATGTAGAGTATTTGGAAGAGAACATTCAGAATTAAGTCACTTTAGAAAATAATGTATTCAGATTACTCACAGTTTTATTTTCTAAGATTGTGTGTGTGTTTGGGTACAGGTGAAGATGTATGTGTTTGTATCAGTATGTAGACACATAGAAGATAGAGATATGCTTTGGATTACTGGAATCTAAAGGTATGGATGTTTGTGGGATTTCCAGCTTCCTACATGGTTGCTGAATTCCAGCCTATTATGGTTTAACTAAAATGCTGCAGTTCCCCAAGTGGCTGCAGCTGGCCGAGGGTCCGGAGAGCAGCCAGTCTCAGGCAGGGACAACTGCAGGTTCCGGAGTGACTGCAGCAGAACACAAGGGACAGCAAGTCCCATGCAGGGAGCCATGTGGTTGGTGAGAGACCTTAATGAGGCAGCCATTCCCATGAGGAGAGATATATGAGCATGCCACAAGACCATGCTGCAAGTCCCAGGCAGGAAGTCATGCAGCCAGTGAAAGACAGCGATATGAACAGGCACACCATGCAGAGTGAGGCTGGATATTTAGTGGATTAGGGAAGGAAAGGGGAGAAAGGGGAGGAGCAGAGAGTGAGTTTAGAGAGAGTGAGAGAGAGACAGAGAGACAGAGACAGAGAGAGGAAAGGGGAGAAATGGGGAGAAGGGACAGACAGAAGCTGCATCTTTGAGAGGGAGATGGAAAAGGAAAGGACTCAGACTGGAAGCTGAAGATCAGCTTGCCTCAGTGGACAGGGGAGGAAATGGGCATGGCTTGTCTCTTAAAGGGACAAAGCAGACGATTACACAGTCTCTGACCATTGCATCATTGCATGGCAAGTGCTGTAATCTACTAGATATTTCTCCAGCCACTGGGCTTCTAATGTTTTATTTTAAAAAGGTTACAGCCTGATTAGGGAAGTAAATATATAAACATTACAGGTAATGTCTTGCATCTAAAAATTGTCTCTCAAAAAAAAGTTAACATTGGGGCTGGAGAGATGGTTCAGTGGTTAAGTGGTCAATTCCCACCACGTGGTGGCTCACAACCATCTGTAATGAGATCTGGTGCCCTCTTCTGGCCTGCAGGCATACATGCAAACAGAATACTGAGAATACTGTACACATAATAAATAAATATTTTTTTAAAAAAAACAATCTATCTAAAATAAAGTTAAAATTTTTAGTAACATGTGAGACAAGTCTCAATGATGTATACAAAATATAACTTTTGGAGGTAATGTGTTTCAATTTGATTCAACTCCAAGGGAATTTTATCATATGCCTCATGCCAGGTTTTCTTCTAACTCACGAATTCACACTAAGACAAACACTGATTTTAGTCTGTGTTTTCAGTGGGCATGCCAAGGCACTGCATTAAAATTTAGATAACAGCTGACTTTGCCTTTGATTTAACATTTGGGAACTTATACAAGGCATACCTAAATAAATATTGCTATTTTTTGATATCCTAAAACACAAAGAGTTTTTAAATTCACAGCAGAGAAGATTATGGTGTGTGTGTGTATTAGAGAGAGAGACAGAGAGAGAAAGAGGGACACAGAGAGAGAATCTAACCAAATCTCATTCCATCTTTAATATACACAAAATGGTATACGATCTCTGGGGCAGAGTTTGTTGTGCTCTAGTGAAAGCAAAAACTGATAAGAAACACACGCAGACACAAACACACACACACACACACACACACTAGCACAAACAAGTAAATGAATTATTTCAGGCAAGCCATTAGGAACTAGGAAGAGTAAATAGAGGCCAGTCTTTTTTTCGGTTTTCAAAGGGGACTCAGCTGTGGCATTACCTTAATTTTAGCAATCTGAGTTCCAAAACTGTACAACTATTTGTTACATTTTAAAAGTCATTTGATGTTGGCAATATACTATAGCCATCATAAAAAACTAACACATTCAACAAAAACAACCATGCCTCATAATTCAGTAATTATTGTTTTTCAGCTAGTGTTCATTATATTCCTGCCTTTTAATGTGAGTGTTGGAATTTAAAAACTTTTTACATGTTGATACATTGTTTTAATTGGGTTACTGAGTGAAGATTTTTATAATACATAAGACTTCTATTTCTATCTGTGCAAATTATAAGATATAAAGATTTTCTTTCTACAATTATAGGAATAAAATTATGAGTCACACTATACAATTTTATGGGAAGAGTTTATTAGCAGAGTTCCCTGATTATACATATTGTTAGAATGCTATCCTTGGTTTTAATAAAAATAAAAATGCTACATTTAAACTTTGGATATTACTTTAGATTTGGAGATGGGAAATGTTAAAACATGTTCATGATTTTACAATTCCTAATTTTTCCTGAAGGCTTTTTGATAGGAAATATATGCTTTGTTGGCATTTTAACTTTTAAATTTAAAATTACATGAAATATAATGTACTGGCTTTGTGGGAGCCTAGGCAGTTTAGATGCTCACCTTACTAGACGTGAATGGAGGTGGGTGGTCCTTGGACTTCCCACAGGGCAGGGAACCCTGATTGCTCTTCGTGCTGACGAGGGAGGGGGACTTGACCAGGGGAGGGGGACGGAAATGGCGGGGAGGAGGCAGAAATCTTTAATAAATAAATTTTAAAATAAATAAATAAAACTCCTTTGGATATGTAAAAAAAGAAATATAACAACTGTAAAAATGTACATGAATAAGTGAGAAAAAAATCTTGCCAGAAAAATAAAATCCTGTCAATTTTGTAAGATGTTTAAACATGCGAAAGCAGAAAGGCGGAATCCTTGATGAAAGAAAATGAGGGTTCTGATATGGGTAAGCTATTGTAAAGAGATATTTTTATATTTATTTCTTAGATGAGTATGTATGTTTATTAACATCTTTCATAATGCCTGACATTTTTGAGACAGAGTTCCACTGTGAAATCCTGGATGGCTTCAAACTCATGATCCATTGCCCTAGTCTTTAAATTGCTAGAGTTACAAGTATGTACCACACACTCAGCTAGTTTCTGAGTTTTCACCTAACAGTTGAAGCAATGGTATCTACATTACTGCCAAGAAATCAGATATGCAATTCAAGTTTCATTTCTGCTAACCTTGATATATTGCTGTTTTCCACTTAATTAAAGAGGCCAGTGGCTGCATTCAGCCTTATCTGATATGAAAACTGCTTGGTTTGAGAGCTGCTGATGAACATTTTACTACAGTTTATGAAATCCATTGAACATCCGAATGAAAACTCACACTCTCTTTTGCCAATTTCCCATTTAATAGCTAACGAGTCTTTCTGAAGTCATTTGGAACTTAGGTTTCAATAAAATAAAGAAGACTTTTTAAGGATAATTACATATACTTTAAATTATTAATATTATATTTTATGTAATCCCAAAATTTTATTTAATTTCTAAATTTAATTCATATTTTCATAAGTGTTTTAAATTATATTTTTATAAACCACTGACAATAAATTTCTGACTTTCCTCTATAATATTCCCAAATAGAATATAAGATGAAAAGAGAGTCAGGCAGTGGTGGCACATGTCTTTAATTTCACCCAGCACTTGGGAGGCAGAGGCAGGCAGATCTCTATGAGTTTGAGGACAGCCTGGTCTACAAGAGCTAGTTTCAGGACAGGCTCCAAAGTTACAGAGAGACTTGTCTCAAAAAAAAAATAGAAAAAAGAAAAGACAAAGTGTATCTCAAATTCTCTAAGAACATGAAGACTAGAAAAAGTTATCTCTGATTAAGAGTTAAATCATCACAATTTTATGGAGTTGTGATTATTGCATTGGGTCACAATTGTTCTGAGTTCCCATTTTTCTGACTACCTGTTAGAGAATTACTGTTTCTATTTTGAATTTTGTTTTGAAATCATTCACCCAGATGTAATCTTCTTTATTAATGAAATGTTATGAAATCAACTTGAGCCAAACCAGGCAAGTTTCTTTGACCTAAGAATTATAAATAATAAATTCCCCAAGGCAAAAAGCAAGTAAATTCATCTTGTAAAAATTCACTTTTGAGAAAGGTCTCAGTGTAGGAATCTTCCATGCTTTTCCTCTGTAGGAGGCAGGGGCTTGCTTGTTTGTCCTGGCTGCCCAGATCTGAAATAGCTGCACAGAAACTGTATTAATTAAATCACTGCTTGGCCCATTAGCTCTAGCTTCTTTTTGGTTAACATCTTAATTTAACCCGTTACCATTAATCTGTGCATCACCACCAGGTTGTGGCCTACCAGCAAAATTTCAGCACATCTGTCTCCAACAGCATCTCCATGGCTTCTCTCTGACTCTGCCCTTCTTTCTCCCAACATTCAGTTAGTTTTCCCCAACTATCTCTGTTCCCCTATAGCTCTGCTGTAGGCTCAAAGCAGTTTTTTATTACAGCATTCAGAGGGGAATCCCACATCGCCTCCCCTTTTCTGTTGAAATAAAAGGGAAGGATTTAACTTTAACATAGTAAAATTACATGTAACAAAACTGTAATCAAGCAAGAATTATAACTATAATATTTATATATACCTTATCTTTTATTATAACTAACAAAATATATATCTAATTTCTATCTATTTTTCAGCTCCATCAAAGACTCCAGAAAGAAAATAATATTACTTGAGTAAGCAGGATGTGCAATCAATCAATTTCCAAAATGTGCAAAAAATGACAGAGACAACTGACTTCCTGGGCAATCACCCAAAGTCTCATTTGCGATGTTGGAGCAACCAAATTTGGCTATGGCATAGAGTAACTGACAGAGCATTTTCAGAGGCAGGAAAATTTTCAAAACCATATTACCCTGTCTTGGCAAGATTTGACAGTCTTTTTTTCTTGTACCTACTTGTCCTGTCCAGACAACGTGCATTTTGTCAGTGGTGGATGCTTGGGTAGTTCCTTGCTCAAAGGCCAGTTTAACAGAAAAGGGAAGGTGATGTGGGATTCACCTCTGTATGCTGTGAATACGACTGGTTAATAAATAAACTGGCTTGAGCCTAAGGCAGGGCAGAGCAGAAATAGGTGGGAAAAATGGAACTGAATGCTGAGAGAAAGAAAGGTGGAGTAGAGAGTAGTCATGTAGCCCCGCTAGAAACAGACACCAGAACATTTTTTCAGTAAGCCACAGCCACATGGTGATACACAGATTAATAGAAATGAGTTAAATTAATATATAAGAGTTAGCCAATAAGAAGTTAGATCTAAGAGGCCAGGCAGTTATTTAATTAATACAGTTTATGTGTGATTATTTTGGGAGTCTGGGCAGCTGGGAAACAAACAAGTGGCATGTCCTCCAACACTCCTCTTCCTTCTTTCCAGTCATCATTTATTTTAATCTGCCATTTATTATTTTACTCTGGCTAAATGTCTTTCTCAGTAATTTATGCAGAATTTTTCCTGATATCCCATCTAAATGGATCTTATTTGGGTCAACTGTATATTGAAGTCACATGCACAATTAATTTTAATTGAGCACAAATGTTTTATGAAGAGGAGAAAAAAAACAAAAAGCAGGCAGCCTTTAACCATAGTAGATCACAGGCTATTCCAATCTGTTACTTCCATTTCTTACTCCCACACAGATATTTTTCTTCAGTCTTCACATAGAGAACTATAAAGGAAACTTCTGTAGATGTCTGTGCTTCCAAGGGTATACCCTTGAAAAAATAAAGAGAGTTAGCTTTAATTCTCTACACACAATGAACTAGAGCAGCTAGTCAGTTACACTTAGTACTGTGCTCATTTTGTCACTAATAACTGGGCTTATGTTTTGCTCCATTTTTTGTTGATTCTATAATATTTATTCCATATCTATAAATGACCTCAGTTTTGGGGCATAGACAATTTGGCATCTAACCATAACTCTGCGAAGTGTGTGTATGTATATATGTAGCTGATTTTCAGTTTTCCATTATTCTAAAGAGAATAAAGATTTCCAGAGTCTCCCAATGACCCATTGAATTCTTGAGAAAGGAATAAAAGTAGGAAAAAAGCAAACAAATACGTGATAAATAATAGAAGATAATAAATATGGTAGATATCAAAACACAGATTATTACTAATCACTTTTGGCTGAAATATAGAAAATAAAATGTGAAGTGGTGACTGGACATATGGCTCAGTCATTAAAGAACCTCTGGGAGTGTGTCTTCATATAAAACATTCATGCAGCTGCTGAGTACCTCAACAAAAACATGGTCTGGTTGTCTGGAAACAGTTGACTTCAGCTATAAGACAGATATACTAAAAAAAGAGATAAATAATTTACATCATCCTAATACTTGATCAAAAGTTAGCTGAAGGTACAAGTAAGTAAGGGTATGTGCTTCCGAGACTGACAAACACAGGTTGAATCCTCATTGTACACTTAGAGGTGGAAGAAGAGAATCGATTGCCACAAGTTTTCCTCTGGCCTCCACCTCTATGCTACAGCAACCGGGCATGCTCATGTGCATCTTCACACACACACACACACACACACACACACACACACACACACACACGCGCGCGCATGCACACGCACACGCACACACACACCAAACCAAATTGCAGTTTTTAAAAGTAATCATTATAAATTTTACACCAAGACAAACTCAAAAGTAAATAAAATCAAAGACGCAGAATAACTTCAATAATGATCAAGAAAGAAAGACAAATGTCCAAAGAGAAGACTGAATGAATGATTGTGACTGCCAATGACTTAGCACAGAGCCAGTGGACATGTGAAATAAGACGTAGCTGAAAGGCAAGCAAAGGAGAAGCCACATTTATCCTTAGGGCTTTCAATACCGTTCTGTCAGTACTTGATGCCCCAGGAGTAGGAAAATCAGCAAGGACAGAGATGGACTGAAAAATGCTGGTAATAATTTGCATTTGTTGATATCTATATAATAATTTATATGACTGCAGACCACTATTCTTCCAAAACTTAGGTAAAGCATTTTCCAAAAACAACCTCACCCTATTGTGAGTCCTTAAGCACACCCTGAACCAACTAAAACCATAGAGCATACAAAATGGGCTCACTTTCCATATATATTATAAATAACTAATGAGCTAGTGTTATTATGAAAACGGCTCCACAACTTAAAAGTGAAAATTATTCCCCATGCACATCTGCTTTATGCAAGTAATCTTATGAGTTGAATCTCACATATCCACAATAAAAATTAGTTAATAGGAAAAGTGTAAACATCATCAGAAATATATCTTTTAGAAAATAACTTCCACAAAATTAACTACTGAACTAGTTAATATTTTAACAAAAATACTAAAATAGAATCATCCATTACACAAGACTTGAAAAAAATAATAGCACTATTTAATCTCAATTGTGCATCAAGCACACTCTAAAGCTGCTCTGGTGCACTGTGAGTCATATGTTGGGCTCGGTGAATGGCTAATAGCATGGATGCTGTGTTTTATGTGTTCTGGTTTGCTTTGTTTCTACTTTGTTTTGTTCTAATGGTATTGTTTTAGGTTGTCTGGGTACCTGTACATTTTTCTGTGTTAATATGGAGGTCCTCAGTTTTTACGTTTTCTTTTCCCACCACTATTCTCTGACTAACATAATGAAGGAGGATATTGCTCAGACTTTCTGTAGGTGACCTCAGCTTCTTCTCCTGCCATTTCTGTATTCGAGTCAGATTTATAGTGGTACAATTACTAATAATCAGAAGCAACTGCACACAAAAGAAACTAACTAAGCAGAGGTCTAAGAGCCCTTACTTTCACAATGCAACCGTGTGTTCTATTCATGGGTTGATAGGTGAAAAATTGATAGATGAATAACTATGTAAATGAGTGAATAAATCATATAATAAAATTATTTAGTGATGAATCATTTTTCTTTACTCCTACCTAAGATTATACAACTTAGCATGTTGTATAATTTGGCTAAATTTATGATGTTAATAGAAATGTAAATAGAAGGGTTCTGCCATTTAATACATTTGCACTAATACTACAAATTTCATATTAATGTACCTATATCTAGAAGTGAATTAGACTGCCTGCCAACAAGCTGTCTAATCAAGCTTTTGACATATATCCAATGTCATGTCATTTTAATGAGTGATATTCTATGGAAATGAATAAAATGTGGTTTCATATCATCATAGAATAATCATACTTTCTATAATTTTGGAGTTATTAATTTACTTATGATTTACGACCTACAGAAATACTACAAAGAAAAATTAAAGGGACATATCATATTGAATATTAAGATGTAAAAGTTATGAAAAAATGAAATAAAAAATCATTATGGAAAAATAAGTCAATGTACCACATACAAATAGTGATTCTCAATATGATCAAAAATAATGTATGTTCCAGACTTTTATGTTTTGAATAATTTTATTAAATTTGTTGTTTATGTCTATTTTATCCCTCTTCAAATTGTAGAGTCATATTTTACCTTTGCACTTCTGACAACATTTTGTACAACCCAGTTGAAAACAAAACAATAATTTGTCAAGAACATGAAAACTGGATTTTATTTTGTTTATAATAATAGTCACTCACTTAATCAGAGGTGATAAAATGACATATATTTTGTTGAAAATATTTTTCCTGTGCTTTTCAATTAAAATCAACCACTATTTTACAAGTTGCTAGTATTTTATTATCCATTAGTATACACAATCATTCCCAGTACTAAGTTGTAACTTAAGGCAGAAATAAATATCATGGAGGTCATCGCGGTAGACAAATAAATTGCAAATATGTTAAACAAGTAGTATAATTTTCTTATAGGAATGTAAATAATTTTCATAGACAGATTTCAGCCGTATATCAAACACACACTTCTTAGCTGTAGACGGCACAGTGATAGTTCTAAAGATTATAGTATAAATGAAATACAATAGAGGAAGATGAGCAACATTGGATTAATCAAGGGAATAAAGTGAGTATCCTCAGTGACAAGTCAAGCAGATAACATAGACTGACAAGGTCTGATATGAAGAAGAGTTGAAATACTTGCAAGCACCTACAACACCAACATAATCAGGGCAAACAGAGAGAAGACTCAAATTGAAAGACATTTGGCAAAATACCTGATAAGTACTTTCCCAAAATGTGAAAGTAATAATAGCCAGGGCATTGCTGTAGGCGAGTAGAGGCTAAGCAGAAAGTGCAATATCGTGTATGAATACGACTATCTCCTCTCTAGCTGATATCTGAGTATTATTGTCATCTACTTAGATGTGGTTCTTAGGCCCTTTAATCAAAAGTACTTGAAATTTTTACAAAATAATGGTTTCTCAACTGGTTTCCTAGATTTCTTTCTTTACTTGTTCTTTTTGATTGACTTAATTTTTTATGTTACTGCCTGATATTTTGTAGCCCAATAGATTCTGAGAAAAGTCTCTGTCTGAGAATCAATATTCTCTTTAAAGGCTGTTAGAAAAGGCCGTATACTCTTCCTGGAGAGATAGACCAAGAACTAACCTTTTGTCTAACAACCTCAAAAATATATATAAAAGGTGAATTTTTCTGGTGTCAGAGCTTGTCCTTCAGATATCAGTTTTCTTGTAAAGTATGTAAAAAGAGTTTCTGGCCTTATGTATTCATAATGGTAAATTTTTTCCCTTTTTTTTTTTTTTTTTTTTGCATCGACTACCACTCTGGTTTGGGTACACATATGGTTCGGGATGAAAAAATTGTTGAAGCAAGCTTCAGGGATTTAAGCAACTGAGTGTCTGAAATGCACCTTTCTCGACATCAGCCTGCTTTTTTTCAATGTTTCTCATGCTCACACATGTATGATATACTATCTCTGACAACAATGATAGGTACCTAACCTGGACTCATATCCCCAACTCTCCAACATTTTATCATATATTTTAATAAAATATTTTCCTTATTTTATGAGAATTTCATTATGCATTGTGATCATATTCACCCCTCATTTGTGCATTACCAAGTCCCAGCATCCTCCTAACCTCCCATTATTTCTCCCCCAAATTGATTTCCTTTTGTTTCTTTTTCTTTTGAGAATATCATAGATTTGTAGAATGTATATTGATATATCTATCCACTGCTGCTACCTCCATGTAGGTCCCATAGGATCTCCTCACCCTTCATCCCAACTTTGTAATCTCAATTTTTGTTGCTACAGATAATCCCTGAGTCTAATTAGCACTGTCCATGTGAACACAGATATTTGGTTATCAACTAGGTCATGAGCAATCAACCTGCCACCATGTTTCCAAAGGAGAACAACTCTCTGTCTCTCAAAATCCATCATAGCTGCTCAGATAATTTAGAAAGAAATTATTTTAATATAAAGTTATATTAATATATTATTTTAAAATATATTATAATTACAATAATATATTAACATGTTTGTATTATGAATACACACAGGGACATGCACACATCTACATATACATATGCAGCATACATTGTTGTTTTAAGAACATAAGCATAATTTAGAGACACAGAATAAGAAGTCACACTTAAAATTATTTTTTTAAATTTTTTTTTAAAAAGAAATCAAACCATCTCTTTAAATTTTACATGTGACTACCAGTTCCCTCTCCTTCCCCTCCTGCCATTCCCCTCATTAGACCTATGTTGTTTTATTCCCTGTCCAACTGAAGTTGGTGAGCTCCCATTAGCTTAAATACACTGTTTTAGTGGGTGTACCCAACATGGTCTTGACCTCTTTGTTCATATTCTCCACTCTTCAACTGGTCTTTGGGAGCTCAGTCCAGTGCTCCAGTGCAGGTCTCTGCCTATGTTTCCATCGGTTGCTGGATGAAGGTCCTATGGTGACATTTAAAATAATCATCAGTCTGACTACAGAGCAAGGCCAGTTGGGGCACCCTCTCCTCTATTGCTTAGGGTCTTAGCTGGGGTCATCTTTGTTGATTCCTGACAATTTTTCTAGAGTCTGGTTTCTTGCTAACCCCATAAAGGCTCCCTCAATCAAAATAACCCTTTTCTTGCTCTCGTTTCACCCCATGGAGGTTACTTGAAAACATGAAAATAGATCTATCTTCTGATTCTGCTATGGACCTATACCCCCCAAATTTTTATCCTATTATAGAGATCCTTGCTCATACATGCTAATAACTGCTCTATTCACAATAGTCAGGAAATAGGCATAGCTTAGATGTCCATCAACTGATGAATGGATAATAAAAAATGTTACATTTATACAATGATAACTATCTCAGTTATTTAAAAAATAATTAATTTATGTTTAACTACACTCAAAGAAAGGCTATCATATGTTACATTTTATTCCAAGCTAATTATTGGGTGTTTTTATAGATTGCATATATATATATACTCACTTTTTTTTCCAGATACCTAATTGCTAAACCTCGGACAGTAACAGCATGAGTACAGCTTATGTCAAGGAAGCAAAAATAATTATAAAACTCCTTCAAAAACAAACAGGTAGCTATAAAAACAAAGCTACCATTAGAATAGCCATAGCTACTCTTTCTTTACATCTTTTTAAAAATTTACCTGCACATGTTGGAAGTTAGCTGTTTCCCAATATATCATGCCACTGGCAAATAGGTATGTCTTTTACTGAATACAATATTCTGCATATTTAAAATTATTTTTAAATGATTTTGTGTGAACCATCCAACATTGCCTTTCTCAAATATTAATATAGATGAATAAAATTAGATAAGTCTTTGGGTGTAGTAAATTAAATTATGACTATTTCATGATGGAAAAAATATGTATTTTCTAATCTTACCAAAATGTTACTGCATTTTAAAAGAACTATCTATCCTGTTTCTTGGTTGTCACTGACCTATTTTCATGACCCAGTTGTGAAATATTCCTCAAAGTATTCTTCTAGAATGAAATCACGCTTAAATATTTATCTGTGTTCTTGCCATAGCAACTTGGTATTGATTATTTATTATTGAAGATATGTTCAAACATATTTGGGCACTTTAAATATTCTAGCTCCTGTTCCTTCATGAAAAATACAGTTTCCAAAATTCAAGATCACGCATGTTAGTGAATCAGTCTCTGCAAATGAAATATGGCATCTCTGAAGACACTGAATAGTCCTGACAATTACATATTCTTATAGTCCTTCATATTTGATGAAGGCAGGTGATTCTTTCAACATATCTGGCTTGTTTGTGGGCATCAGATGTTCAAGACAGAGTGACATCAACATCATGACTGAAATCTGAAATGGTATGATTAATAAAGAATCAGCGCTAGGGGCACACCATCCCTCTAGCTTCCCCCCTCTGTAATGTGAAAACTATTTGATGTAATGGCATTTTGCAAAGGAAAGTGAAAACGGACAACAGAGAACAACTTTCAAAGAACGTAGGCAAAGAGAAAAGAACAATTGTGTAGAAAACCAGTTGGAAATTTAATGTAATATGATATCTTTAGTAATCAAGATTCATCCAAGTATACTTTTCATTTACCTGGATTTTAGTAACTCGTATTTCACCTGCATTAACTCTACAGGTACTAGAATGATTTTTAACAAAAAATAAAGTGTAATTTTCATAAAAGAAAGTTCTTCAACTAAAAATTCGTATCATCAGTCGGCATCTTTACTAAAAATCAGAGGCAATTGAAGAATGGATGAAGAAAGTATGGAATATATACATATTAGAGTACTACTCAGCAGTAAAAAACAAGGACTTCTTGAAGTTTGCAGGCAAATGGATGGAAATAGAAAACACTATCCTGAGTGAGGTAAGCCAGACCCAAAAAGAGGAACATGGGATGT
>NW_026068306.1:119872-138883 GCF_014885135.2 Alexandromys fortis
GAAATAAATAAAAAAATAAAATAAAATTAAAAAATAAATAAAAAAATCAGGGGCATAAATGTGAATGCAAAATGGTTTGTTCAAATATGACTTTGTTTTTATTCCCCCCTGAGTGGGCAGGTGCTGTAATTCCTGTATGAAAAATCATTATGAAGAGAAGTAGCTCTAGATCCCAGGCCATTGTTTCCATCACTCAGACGTACTGCTTGTACTCGTTTTAGTACGCATTTGCTTGGTTGATTTATTCAGCTATTTTCTCCTATGTGAGGGGAAAAAAGCTGCTATAAATGATTCCCTCCAGCAATTTAAACATTATTTTTGTTACAGACTCTCAAATATAGAGCAAGAGCACTACTTCAGCACACTGCAAACTAGGGAAAATTAATATCATCTGTGTAAATGGGTTAGCAGAAATGGAAAAATATGTGTTTCATAGTTGCTAAGGACACCTTAATAGTTGTAATTATTTTCATAGTATCAAATCAGGAACTATTTCAAAATAAGGAAACGGTGTGAAAGTATTGGCGCACATTTCCAACACTGGAAAAGGGGAATGCTGCTTAGGACACAGATGATAGGAACATAACAGATGGGCAGTGTTCATACCTAGGACCACCATGTCACTGGAGATGTCCAATCCTTTGTCACTGTTCAAACATTAGAAAATATGCTTTAAAACAAAATAATTTGAGGTTAAATACAAGGTCATAACATGATACATATTGAAAATGATAAAAATGGAGTGCTTTAATTTTCTATGAATATTTTTACTTCACAGAAAAGAAGAGTGCACAACAATGAGAAAGTGAAACCACAAAATATTTAAATTGTGGTCTTTCTTTTATATTCTCTCCGTTACCATGCTGTATTGTAACAACATTTAGCACATACATTAATTTAACCTTTGTATGTGTGTGCCACTCTTGAGCTAATGATGCTTCTCTTTGTTGCACCAGCTTTGCTAGCTCTGAGCAACTTTTTTTCAGTCCTTCTGAACATTAAAATTATCTGACAACAATGGAAAAACAGAAATTCTTAACTCTAAGGTATTATGTTAGGAAGCTTTCATATTCTAAGTTTTTAGGGTTCCTCTTAATATCTATTAACTACACCTTAAAGTATGTGTATGAAAGTGAAAGAAAAAGAAATGCATATGACATAAATCCTAAAAATGGCTTTAGAATAACGACTGTGGTACTGGCCATTTACTAAATACCTCTACCCATTAATTCAAATGGAAAATAGTAAAAATAAAACACCACTTAATGTATACTGCAACATGTAATGAGAGTCCCCATTAGCATGCAATGTGTCTAGTGGTAGAACCTGAATCTAAGTGTAAATTTTCCCAATTCCACATTAAGGGTAAATGGATAGGACATTTTATGTGTCTGAAGTTCTCCCACGTGTAATATATAGAATAATGGATATTACATCTAATTACTTAGGAGTTTTCCTAATTGGTTTCTATAGCTTACTTTTCTTGTCTATAAATCCATTGGTATTTAATTGACTCCCTTCTCTCAGGTATGATGTAAAGTGTTACATTTAATTGCAGTGGCGTGTGTGACCTTCAGTTATCATCTATAAAGAAAAGTATGGGTATTAGCTATCACTTTTAGGGTGGCTTCAAAACATGATTAGCTACGACAAGCAGAAAAGTACATTAGACACGTTAGCATTCAATAGTTTTTATTATATACTTGAAGCTATTGTATACAGTTGTCAATCTTCAATTAATTCTTAATAAATCTCAGATGTCTCCACCCCACAACATGCAGGACACAGGTAGCTAAAAGGATAAGTATGAACACAGTCCACTATAAAATCATAAGATTATTGCACAGTGCCATTCTATTGCACTTTTTATTTGTAACTTTTATTAATAATTGGTGTTTATGTTGTGTGTGGGAGAGGGCAGACTTGAGCAATGGACGTGAGTCGAGAACTTTCAAGTCAGTTCTTGCCTTCCACTTTGTTAAGGAAGAGTTTCTCTGCTTCTGTCTTGGGATGAACTTCAAGCTAGCTATCCAAACAGTTTCTGGGAGATTTCTTCTTCTTCACATCCCAACTCTCAGTAAGTGTGTTCTTCTATGTAAATTACTGATGGGCTATATTGAATCTAATTCAGACTCCATAATAAAATACATCTTGTTTGCGAAGTTATCAGATGGATAACTTCCAGAAGTGCTGCTTATATTCAAGTTATTAAAGATGGGCAATGCCATTTATTAACAGACTCAGGGAAAGTAAAGCAAAGATGGAGACAATACTTTGACACCTTATACAATGAACCTAATGTTGTCAACCTAGACTGTGATGAGAAACACTTCAGCAGCCACTCAAACACCAGAGACGATGAGGAAATATTAAATAATGACAAAAGCAAGATAGAGGAAGCTATCAAGAGCAAAATTCAGGAAGGCCCCAGGAATGCATGACATCACGGTGGCGGATTTGGAGGCGGCTATAATAGGCTCAGGGGCTGAGGCCCTTCTCAGACTCTTCAGAAAGATATGTGAACACAAAGAAATCATGGAATGGAAGCACTCAGTCACAATTCCCATACACGAAAAGAAGGACAAGCTGAACAGCTCAAATTACAGGGGCCTTAATTTGTTGTGCCATAACAGCAAGATCTTCTCCACTATCCTGCAAAGGACACTGTATCAACTTATTAAAAAATAAAATTGCAAAAAGACCATTCGCAATATGTTTAGAAGGGCTATTTTTATGTTGGGGCATACATAGCTGTTTGGGAGCATATGCAACCTGTGGGCCAGGTTCTGAACATACATTACAACATGTGTTTTGTTAATACCTAGTATTAATATTACTCATTCTTCTGCAGAAATTTTCAAAAAGAAGGACTTGAGAAATATTTAGTTGTTGAAGTGATGGGTACCTAGGCATATGACATGAATTTGATCCCCAGACCCCACATAAGAAATGCTGAGTGATGTACCATGCTTTTATTCCAATCGTAGGGGTTTGTGGAGTGGGAATTGGATGATCCATTGACTTCACTTTCAGACAGTCTCACATAGCCGGTTTTTTGTAGGCCTCCTCTCAAAAGTGGTGGATGGAATTCCTGACTATGAAGTGCAAGGCTGACCTCTGGCATCCACAGTCATGTGCACACATGGGTATAAACCCTTTAACATACATGTACACCTATACACAAAACGTTCATAAAATAAATGTTCATATACACATGAATAAGAAACATAAATGCACAGTCCAGAAAGATGACAGATGATGCATAAATTATAATCTGCAGAGCCAGTGATGGATGGATGCATTCTAGCTAGAGATTTGTAATTTTTAGCAGCTTGATTTTCATTTCTCCACATGTATTACAACAGACTATTATTACTTGTAATGACCCTTCGGGTATAAATGTGTAGCATTCATCTTTGTGCCTTTCTTTTTATTTTCATTTTCTTAAAGTAAGGAGATGAAGTAAATTAAGAGTAGTGCATCTGTAAGTATTTTAAGGTGTCTTCTTTTCTTTGGGGCAGTGTTATTGCAGGAGTAAACAGTGTGAAATGCCAAATATGTCACGATAGATTTTTTTTTTACCAGTACTTTATTATACCAATTATTCTCTCATGAGAACTATGTTATAGAATGCTATGTCTTAGATATAATAATCCTAATATTATATCATCATAAGTTCCTGTATACTATTTACAAATTTAGGGTTTCTAAAGATGGGTGGATAATGAATTTGACCCAAATAGTCTATTGATTTGACCTATGTCCCTTTCCTGCAGTCTTTTGTGCTCAAAAGCCTTAAGGGATATGCATTAACCATGTCCAACCAGAAGCCACTACCTCCCCAAACTGAGGTGTAAGGTGCTTTTAATAATGAGTGTTCTGTCACCCATGATCTTCAGAAATCAATGAATTCTTAACTGTTTCATGATTTTTTTCCTACTAATTATATGTAGCAGTTCCACAAAGAAATAGAACACAATCTGTAGAATCCTCTCTTTTGAAAGTATTTTGAAAAACTCTACAGAGAAAGGAAACCAGTCAAAATCATTCTCCTACAGTTTGGCGCTCTGACATATACCCAAATTGTTTTCTGTATTATTAAAAATATTCCCTCTTGGGAACTGACTTTAAGACCTCATATTGGTTTTGGTATTAAAATGTAGGGAATAGGCTGGGAAAAGATATCTGAAAGAAGTAATTTCACCAGAAAATTGTCATTATCTAAACTAGATGTCACAAGTCTCATCTCCACATGATTTAAGGTATGAAGGGGATAAATCACTGCCTTACACCCCAAACTCATGAGCTTCTGCAAAAGATAAAGACTCCCTATGTCTGGATAGTAATACTACAAACTATAAAATCCCAGGCAATACATTTTCAGGCTCAACTAAACCAATGTGTTATTTGCAGAATTATGACTAGAGTTGGAGACTGCTAATGGAGACTCTGACAGAGTAAATACGAGGTGATATTCCTGACCCCTCCTACTTGAATCAATTCCTCCAAATGAGCTATTATAAACTCTTTTCCAGGTTACAGGCACAGGAAATTTAGAAACTGTGAAGTTCAGCTCCTTGTCAGCAATTGTTCCTGATGATGAAACATTTGAATGGCATAATTAGCTTCGTAGACCCATCTTAAAAGCTCATGATAATACTTTCATATATCATCAGCTGGGTATTATTTCAGGACTCAGGTTATAGTTTAGGCTGGAATTCATTCTTTTAAAAGTCTGTTTGATTTTCAGATGCAGGCAGATTGTCCTGAATGCTGCTGCCTCAAGACTACAACCCATCACAGAATGTGTAGAGGCGACACTTTAGAATAATAGCTCAGATGTTTCCTTAATGTCTGTTTTCCTAACACCACAATAATTTCAGCATATCATTCCGAGTATTGCACTGACAAAATAATAGTGTTATCCGAAAACTACATAATAGTTCAAAAAGACAGACTTCAGCAACCAATATATGGGGAAGCCTCGAACTGATTGCTTCTTTGCATTTCTCATTGTAAACCGTTCTCTTGTCCTTACTGAGGAGGGAACGATGTACAGAAAGATTTTTTTCACAGGTAGTTGTTATTAAAACCAGACTTTCATAGAATGTTCATCCAGTAACTGAAATAAGCAGATGCAGAGATCCACATCAAAGCACCAGACCAAGCTACGGGAGTACAATTGAAGAGAGGGAAGAAGGATTATATGATCAAGTAGGGTCCGAAAGGTCATGATGGGGAAACCCATAGATAAAGCTGACTAAAACTTGTGGGAGCTCAGGCATTCTAGACTGACAGCTGGGAATCCTGCGTGGGACTAAACCTGGCTTTCAGCAAGTGGGCAACAGGTTTTTAGACTGGTGTGTTTACAGAACCCCTAGCAGTGGGACCAGGATCTATTTCTAGTGTATGAGCTGGCTTTTTAAAGCCTATTACATATGGTTGGATGCCTTTTTCAGCCTTGATGTATGTAGAGGGAGATGGGGTAGGTCTCATCATAATATACCAGGCTTTGTTGACTCCCCATGGAAGGTTTTGTCCTTTATGAGGAGTGGACCAGGCAAGTTTGAGGGGAAGTGGGAGGGAATGGGGAGAAGGGGAGGGTAGGAGAACTGTGACAAATATGTAAAATGAACCAAAAAAATAAAAAAAAATATTAAAAAAGACTGTACACCAAATATTAAAGATATTCTATTAGTATCAGAAATTTACATTTTAGTGAGTATGTTCTGTTTTAAAACACTAGGCTAGATAGTTTTCATGTATCATGCATGAATTAGCTATAACTTATGTTCTTGAAACTTTCAATGGGCTCTTTCTGATATTATGAAATTAGTTTTAGTATCTAAATTAATGGATTCACTCATTGATTAATTAAATCTAGATATTCTCCCAATTATTGTCGTTACTTTTGAATTGCAGGTATGTCAAAGTTTCATAATGGCTTTCTAAATAACCAAAATTATTTGCATGAATTAAGAGTCGGCCTATGATCTGGCATACACCAAGTAAGTCCCTTGAGTGACAGACCTTCACCAAGCTATGTCACATTCGCCAAGCTGTGTCACACAGCACTGTGCTTTTTCCTTATGTAATCTGTCACCATGTTCTAATGTCACTGTGTTCTGTCCAATGTTCCCTAGCAGGTAGATACATGTAGATACAGTAGAGAGCATGTAAGAATGACTTCTAGGCTTTGTTCTTTTTGTATGTACGGTGTATATGGATATATATATATATATGCTTTGTGTGAGCACATATATGTGGGTGCTGCGCACCGCGCCCCCGTGTCTGCGCCTGTGCACAGCTCGCGATCTTCGGACAAGGGGGCTGGGGGTTAAAATACACAGACACACACAGAGAGTCAGCGACACGAATCATCTTTTAATTACCCAAGAATGCCCCTTTACTGTGTTCAGGGGCAGATTATGTAGAGATAACCACGCCCCAGCCAAACCCACCAGAAACCACTCTCCAGCCATCAAGGAACTCTTGAAGGTATCGTGCTCAGAGCAGCTGTAGGCACTCAGATCAGGGGATAACAAGAAATTCAGGATCTGGGTTCTCACTGCTCCCAACATGTGGGTATATGTTCAAGGTACATGTGCTTGCACCTCTCTCTCTCTCTCTCTCTCTCTCTCTCTCTCTCTCTCTCTCTCTCTCTCTCTCTCTCTCTAAGATGGGGCTAGACAGTAGGAGCTTCTCTCAATCTCCCCACTTCTTTTCTTTTTCTTTGAAAAAAAAATTTATTTCTTTGAAACTACAGTTCACTATTAATTCTACTGTGTTGGGACTCTGACAAGTCCCAGTATCTGCCTGTCTGCCTAAGCAATGCTGGGTTTAAAGAAACATGCCACCATGCCTGGCTTTTCCATGGATATAGGGTATCTATACTAAAGTCATCATGCCAGCTAGGCAGGGACTCTAGTGATTGGCCCATTTCAACAACTGTAGAATGGGTTCTCTACACAACACACCCTCACAATGAACAGTGTTGCTCTTTAATTCCTTCAGACTTCCTTCATGTCCTCTCTCATTTCTTCAGACATTTTTATAGTCATTCTTTTGAGATCTTTATGTTTCCATCTAATTCGCACTCACTGATGTCCATTACTGTGGATTTAGCAATGCTAAAATAAGTCATTTTGATTTGCCCTTTTGTGTTTCTTGGGTTCTGTGTTGGAATTTCTGTAACCATAATGGTGTTATCTGTTGAATGTTTTAGTCACCTGTACCTCTTTAGTGGACATTAATTGCAATAGTCAAAGAATATTAGATGGTATTTGGGTTATAATATTATTCCTTCCCTCACTGTACAACATTTACAGATTAGTAGATAAATCTTCAACCCACATGACCAAAGCAACACAGTTTATTCTGACTCTAAGTGTAAAATACAAACTAGAGATGTAACCAGTACCAATGGATATGTTCTTTATGAAAATATAGCAATAGTCAACGAAAAAATAACCTCTTCAACTGAAATAATTTGTAATTTTTGTGTTATGCTCTTAGGTACTCAGAATAGGAATGGAAAGGTAATAAAGTACATGATTAACACTGGTATTAGAGGAGCCAAGAAGAAATGGAAGATGGAACAGTAAACAGAAAAGGAGGATAAAGATGAATGGAGGAGAAAAGGTGTCTCCAGCTCAGTGTGGAATGAAAAGTCAAAGTTTAAAAAATGCAATTAAGTAGATTAGAACAATCACAAGTGGTCGGGAAGCTGAAGCAGGGGATTACCCAAGAGGAAGACAAGCTTTTCTCTTTAGGAAAGCATATACAGACAAAAACAAGGCAAAAGGAAAAGGACGAGACATGACAATGCTTGTCCGCAGAAATGAAATCTGACTAAGAGAAATATAAATGTGGAGGAAAGATAAACTAGTGAAGGGCAGAATCTATATTTGCAACCGGGCATGGCTACAAATCAATCACATCTTTATCCACATAAGTGTGTACTGATACCTGGCTTGTTCCTGTGCAGTTCAGCGTATGGCAATCCTGTACATATTACATATACTGAGTCTATGGATCAGACCAGATTTCTGTTTACTGTAAAATTGGTTGGACCTAGCCTGGCGGTGGTGGCGCACACCTTTAATCCCAGCACTCGGGAGGCAGAGGCAGGAGGATCTCTATGAGTTTGAGGCCAGCCTGGGCTACAAGAGCTAGTTCCAGGACAAGAACCAAAAGCTACGGAGAAACCCTGTCTTGAAAAAATTAAAAAAAAAAAAAATTGGTTGTTCCTCAAGGATTTTCTGTTGAATCTAATGGCAGTCTTCATACTTGACACCAGAATAGCATTCCATCCTCAGTTTTCAGAAGGTTGTTCTAGCACAGGCTCTTTCTTTAAAAGGACAGTTCTTTCTCTCTCTCTCTCTCTCTCTCTCTCTCTCTCTCTCTCTCTCTCTCTCTCTCCATTATCTGTTACTAGAGTGCAATTAAAATTTTCCAAAGTTCTTTCTGTATTCAGTTTCTTGTTCTTGGAGAACAGCGGTATCGAGCAATACAATATCTTTTACAAAAGTCTCATCTCTGTATATATCTGGCAATAACTACACAAAGCAAGTGAAAAGAACTGTTTAAGATTTGTTGGGTGGGTAGTGAAGCTGGAGAGGATCTAGGAGGAAATAGGGAGGGGAAAATGATCAGAATCTATTGTATGATAATAATTATCTTCAATAAAATGAAGAAGAAAATGGACTGTGGACCCACTCCTATTATATTTTATCATGTTTCGCTTCTTTCTGTGCTAGGAAAGCTATTGTGTTTCTGCTGTTACACACAGGAACAGCAGTATAAATGAGGTAACAATGCTTTCCAATTACCAAAAATTTATCCCCAGAGGCTCTAGGAATCCATTTGTGAGCACTGTCTGCAACCTATAGGATTCTATTTCTTGCATCTTATAATATTCATCGAGTAATGAATTAATGTCTACACTACTCTAGGTCAGTGTACATTTTATACAAATATTCCTCTAAGAAAGTTCTTGTTTTTATTTCTGTATGACATTCTTTTCCGTATGGGCTGGGTTTTAATAATAATGATAATGAAAGTGCCATACAATCAAAACTCGTCCCTTCCTAGATGTGTAGTTTTCCAGCTTTGTGTTTGTGCTGCAGGAAGAAAAAACCACCTTAGTACAGCGAGAGCAATTTTTATGATAATTTAAGACCTGACTAGGTCTCACTTGAATTCTAAACAAACTTGAACGTAATTGCACACTTTTGTCTTTCAGAGTATTACTGATGCATCAACTCCCATGAAATTTCCCTATTAGTTAATTGATGTTAAGGCATTTTAAATCAGAAAAACTTAAATAATAAGAAAGTGAGTGCTTGAAATTTGAATCATTCATGAAATCAAACACAACAGAAGATGACTTATTAGAAAGAAGTTGCTGAAGTACTTTGTAAACTTTTTATCCCATTCATCTTCTTCACATAAACATGGAGTCTTTTAGAAAGAGAATGCTTGTATTCTGCAGCTCATGCCTGATCAACATGGCATGACCCAGATCTCCAGCTACTCCTGGATTCTCTGAAGCTGTCATAGCCAAAATGTTCTTCTTCCTTCTGTCTGTTGCATAGGATTGATTTGCATTTTTGTTTTATTGCATTTTTGATTCCCTGGTCAGCCAGAACTATTACTTGAGACAGAACTTATTCTCCATATAGTCTCTCTGAAAGGGTATCTTACTAGATCATTTCAATCTTATGAACTTATGCACTTATGAAAACATTCAGAAAAAAATACAATAAAATCTTCTTAGTTTTTTTCCAGTAATTCAAAGTATTAGACAAATATATGGACTTTCCACAATTAGGAAGTATGTATATATATGCCAAGGGTTTTCCAATATTTAAAATTCTCTAATATTTTGTAACAGATCCTTATACCAATTAGGTCTTTGTTTTATATATTTATGCAAATTGTTAAGAAAAAAACATTTTAATTCACGTAAAACTGCTTTGATATTTATCGAAAAAATATTTATTAATGTTTTAATAAAATGGAATTTTGAATGTTTCTTTTAAATAAAATTTTAATGAAAAACATCAGAATTCTTTTAATGGGATTTAATACTAATCTTTCTTTTAATTATCTACTAGCCTTTAATTTCTATTTTGCAAAAATTGTTATTATATCATAACCATTTTCTGGATTGCCTGTTGTGCAGAGATATTATTTTAGGCTTGTGATTAATTTATTTTCTTTCTGCTGGAGATTAAATTATACCAAATACTATACCAAATAGATTTGTTCTAAGGGTTGGTAAATGTGGGGTGAATTGTGACTAGAAATCAAAAAATATTTCATGAATCTCACTGATTGATATCTGTCTCTTTCAGAGTTTTGTTTTTTCTTTTATCCTCTCTTTCTTCCCCATTATTGTTTGTTTTACCAATTTTTTTTCTTTTCTTTGTTTTATCTTTTTCTCATTTCAGCTTGTCTTTTTCTCTATCCCATCTCTTTCATTCCCACTTAAATAATGACTAATTGTATTACTCCTTTTCTGGCCTTTATCTTCTCCTTTTTTCTTTTGTATGCATTATTTGAAATTTCTTAAACCAATGGAGTCCAATTTCTGTTGAGTTCAATTCTCTTTGGTATTGTGATGTACATGGTGAAGAATGGCGAAGTACAAGAGATTACAGAGGAAAAGAAACTAACTCTTCCTCTCCTAACAGCTACAAAATGCCAATAGCACTTCAGCGGGGTTTGAGACTTCAGGATCCTCTGGTATCCATATTGGTATTGTGTCTAGCTTGAACTTTTACAGATCTTGAGCATGGTGCCACCTTTACTGTGAGTTTATGATGAGCGCCTGCCTTAATGTATTTGGAAAACACTATTTCTTTGTAGCTATATGCCATCTTGAGTTCATAATCTTTGTGCTCCTTCTTCCACAAGATCCCTGAGAACTGAGGATTGGAGTATGACACATATATGTCTCACTTAGGAATTGAACATGCCATAATTTCTCGTTCTCTATATGCTTGTCAGTGTGTGGTCTTTGTGCTGCTTGGCATCTATCACACAAAGAAACTTCTCTGAAGAGGACTGAGAAACACTCTGCTTCTGGAACCAGAGAGTTTCTTTGGTTTTAACGTGATTGTAGCAATAAAGTAAATTAAAGGGTGTGGACACGCATAGAGAAAAGCTGAAATTGGGTAGGTTACTCTGCTATGATGGATATCCCCCAGCATCCCAGGAACTCAGCATGTTTTATTACACTGAGTAAGAGTCAGATTAAGCCTCCAAATAAGGACCTGAACTCAAATATGCCTGTCTTCAATAATAGGATCTCATCCTCTGAAAGATAAGCAAGAATAATTCCAACCGACAAGAGTTTGAGTTGATGGGTCATCAACTCAAAAGAGGCAAACATTGCTGACCCTGGGGTTTATACTTGTTATGTATTTCTTAATTGGAGTGTGGTCCTTCTCTTATAGTGTAACTTATTTACACTATTTGTTTATATGTATATGTATTTAATATTCGTATGGTGTTTTCAATAGGAATGATTTTCTACTTTATCTCAGCAGATCTCCTATTGGCTGCTCATACTTCCCGCTTTTTCTCTTCCCACCCCTTGTCCTGGCTTTGCCCTTTCTACCTCCTTCCCTCTCACCTCCCTTCTACATAAGCCACCACCTTCTCTTCGTTTTTCCTTCTACTGCCTTAGGATAGTTATTATATAGAAAATTGAGAAAGAGAAACACATTCCTGTTGCTTAGTGCAATTCTTGTCAAGATACATTTTTACTTTAGTTTTTATATCTGTAATTCAGAGAATTAGGTTATTCACAGGTTTAGGTTAAAGTACATAACCAGTGTCCATTCGACTAGCATTTAAGCCATCAGTTACTTTCATTATAAAACCCCTGAAAACTGTTAATTGTTAAAAGTAGATAGCATTGTGTGAGCCAGTGAGATAGCTCAGCAGTGAAGTCTGACAGCCTCTATTGTTAAGAATGACAACAGAGGGGAAGAGAACTATTATTATATGTTGACATCTGACCTCCATAAGTACACTGTAGCACATACACCGCCACCCACAAAGCAAATAAATGTACTTATTTTTAAACAAATGAAATATATCATATTATATATATATTTAATATGTTTATCTTGGTATTATAAGATACAGATAGTAAATGATTATGGCAGTGAAACAGATTCATTTTAGAAACAAGACTTCTGTTTATATTTTACTCTATCTCTCTTTCTAATATTTGCTAAATAATTTCAATTTTCAAACTCATTTGATTTCATCTAATTAAAATTTAAACAGTACATAACTGAATTATTAATTAGGGCAGTCACCTGGTAAATATATAACCATTCATATAACTATATAAGTGGCATGAAAGAATGGCATCATGAGCAGGGCAGTGGTGGCACACGCCTTTAATCCCAGCACTCGGGAGGCAGAAGCAGGCGGATCTCTGTGAGTTCGAGACCAGCCTGGTCTACAAGAGCTAGTTCCAGGACAGGAACCAAAAAAAAAAAAAAACCCTGTCTCGAAAAATGCCCCCCCCAAAAGAATGGCATCATGAGCAGTAGCCATATATTTTAAAATACACTTAAATTAATAATCATACTCATAATGAGAAAAGTGAAGGGTGATGATCAGAGACTAGATTTTGTTGCCTCAGGCTTTCTGGGGATGATGTTGCTATTACTAAGCAAGTTATTTCAGTACTAAATTCAAGAAGATACACACTGCCTCAAAAAATATGCCTGTCGGTGAATTCAATATATTCATCTATATTCAATTTATATTCTCTGAGCTTACAGATAATGAAGACAACTAGGTTTTATATGATAAAGACAATCACAGCTCAGAGAAGGCTTTGAAAATCTATCACCCACTGCTTAGAATTTTTAAAATGTATTGAAAAATCTGTTATCCATTAATTTGTGTATGTAAAAGAAAAACAAGAGGTGATTAGAGTTATAACATAAATAAATTGGCACTGTTTCACAATTTTGTGAACTCTGGCAATTAATTAAAATTAACACTCTTCTTTTAGAATTGCAGGTTTGACTTTTCCTAGGTAGTCATTCCAGGGAGAAAGGAATAACTTGTATGAATTGCATTTGCACGTGGCTAAAAGTGAGAAATTGAGTTAATACAGTTAATTTTTTATTATTCCCTTATTAACTTCTTCTAACATTTGAATATTTATTTTTCTTTTCAAGTATATAATAATATCAACTATATGTATGTATGTGCATATATGTGTGTGTGTGTACTTACTTCCAAAAGGCTCAATTTTGTGCACTCAATAGGTTATTGATTCATTTCATTAATTTAAACCTTTAAAACAAAATTTCAGCCTATTTTTGTATGAGCATTTGCCTCTATGTACATATGTACACTATGTGCATGACTTATGCCTCCTAGGGCCAGAGTAAGGTGTCAGATACCCTAGCACTGGCACTATTCATGGTTGTAAGCAGCTATAAAGTGTGGGAAAACAAATTAAGGTCCTTTATAAAAGCAACAAGTGGGGGCTGGAGAGATGGCTCAGTGGTTAAGAGCGTTGCCTGCTCTTCCAAAGGTCCTGAGTTCAATTCCCAGCAACCACATGGTGGCTCACAACCATCTGTAAAGAGGTCTGGCGCCCTCTTCTGGCCTTCAGGCACACACACAGACAGAATATTGTATACATAATAAATAAAAAAAAAAAGCAACAAGTGTTCTTAACTCCTGAATCACCTCTCTAGCTACAGATTATTAATTTCTTAATTAAATCCCATGACTAGCTCCAATGATGTGGGGGGTATTTTCAATTTCTCTCAAATACCTTAAGCAACCTACTCTAATAAGCCAGCCTACTGTCAGATCTGTGTCTTGTGATCTTTCTAAAAGATATGTGTGGTTTCTATAGAATGTCTCCATCATAAACCAAGTTCTGAGAAATTATTTGTCGAATTCTAGTCTCTACCCTGCTATCATTTAATATGTTGATGTCCCAGTTTCTAATAAAATGATTATGTTTGGAGATAAGGTCTTTAAAGAAGTATCAAGGTAAAATGTGGTCACATGGATGGGACTTTAATTCAATAAGATTAGTGTTATTACACAAAGCATCAAAGTGTAAGTTCACATTAAAGGGGGCTCATGAGGACATACACTAGTAAGTTGAGAAGCCTCTCAGAACCAATCCTGCCAGAACCTCCACACTAAATTTCTGGCTCTCAGAATTCTTAGCAATGTTTATATCTTGTTGAAACCATCCAACCAGTGGTGTGTAGTGATGGCCATAGACTTAGCAAAGTAACACAGTGACCATTCTGACTGTTTATAAAGCAAGAAATTTATAATTGTTTAATAAAAACAGTGATGGGGAAGCTTTGTCAACCAATTATCTTTAAGAGGTGAGACCAAGCTAGGGTGAACTGTGACTAAGAGTTTGGAAGATTAAACACAGAAGTAAATGATGTGCCAAATAAATAAATAAATAAACTGGATAAATAAATAATAAAAGGAAAACAATATGAAGCTTTAGTATTTTATTATCTCCCATGCTTCTCCTTGGGTTGAGATTAGTGTAACTATACTGAATTTAGAAGGGCCTTTGTGACTTAGGGACTCTTAGATTTATGGTGATGCAGTTTTCCTTCTGTAACCATTGGAGATGTATCACATCTCTACTGACAGTGTTAAGGTGACTCAGAATTCCATATTTTACTAACTTACCCTTGTTTACTGTATATACGACCTATGGAGAGAGGATTCTATTAGGAGAAAGCTGCTCAAAAGTCTTCCTTAGGTTCTTCTAAATAAATTATAGAATCCAAACTGATTTCTTGCCCATAAGAAAGAACTAGCAATCTTAACTTTTTTTTTTCCCCACAGAAATGAATGCTGCACAATCTAGTGGGGTCCCAACCTGCTAAGCTTCTTGTGATTTGTCTCCTCAGTTCATGATTTCTTTCTGTTGAATTGCAGGTTTTATTTATCTTACTAACAAGAAATCTAAGTTATTTTCTAAGTAGAATTACAAGAAATATTTATTCATAATTTTCTAGTTCAAAAATTTTATTGGTCATTCAAAAGTAATTACCAACTTTATTTAATTATAAGAACAATTTTGAGTGCTTAAGCAACTTACAAGTCACTTAGAGAAAGATGAAACAAAATAACCCAGGCTTAAAATGAGAAAATAACTATCAAATTGTGTAATATACTCTAATCTATATATCTAGTTCCAATCGACCATTTACAAGAAAAAAAATCATTAATTTCCTTCACTAACCCTTGAAACCTAATTGTGTTCACATCTACATACACATTTTTATCAGCCAAACCAAGGCATTTGGAGTTATCTCTGAGTGTACATCCTATTTTGTCCTGTTCACTTGTTCACCATGAGGGTAGCCAGTACATTTGAGTAAATTTCATTAAGCACCTTATCTTCTATAATGGTGCATTGAAATACTTCGACAAAAAAATGCATGGTTAAAAGGAAAAGTTTCTGCATTATTACAAAGTACAGGTTCAGGACAATTGAGGGCCTAAAATAAGACCATGGTGACTCAAAATAACATACTAAATACTGACCAAAATCGCTTCAATTATGACTAATGAAAAAAGCTAACTTATGCTGCATTTATAATATTAAATCCTATAAAATATAGATAAGCTATAGATGACAAATGACATATTACTAGCTAAAAATGAAATTTTATCTCAAAACAAGCCTGAATTTAAGGAGAAGGCATATACAAAATGGTTGTATGTATTGATAAGGGCATCAGTGATTTAAAAATCTGGCATGCATGAAAATACGGGTTATAATTTTTATTATATTTTCTTTTTAAAAGTTGTGATATGAGTATCCATTATTTAGACTTGGTGAGGTTTAAAGAGTCGCTTTGTGTTTGTGGGATCTACTGAATTTGTAAGATTTATGGAATAAACTGGAAAATAGCTGCTGGCACCCTGGGGTAGCTCAAACAGCTGCATTGGGTATTAGGAAGACTTTTATGGAAAAAAAAAAAAGATCCAGAATTCTCACTGGTTGTTTATGTATGTATCTTTCATTAACCACAGAACTTTTGCAGTTGCAAAGAATCATGTCATTAACAATGACACATGAAAATTCCATCAACCACATTTAAGGAATCCATGTTGTAGTATACTCTAGAAAAGACAGTCAAATGAACATAAAACTCTGTTTGGGGAGGCCGCTTGTTCATTTCCCAGCCAAGCAGACTCCTGAAATAACTGCACAAAAACTATATTATTTGCAATAATGTTTGACTGTTATCTTAAGTGTGTTGCTAGCTAACTCTTACATCTAGAAAGTTGTAAAAGGAGTGGCGGGAGGCGCTTCCCACCACCTGGCTCCAGGCTGCCTGGCTAGCTTATATGCAAAACAATCACACTGATATCTGTATTAATTAAATCGCTGCCTGGCCCATTAGTTCTACTCTCTTATTGGCTAATTCTCACATCTTGATTGAACCCATTTCTAATAATCTGTATATCACCATGAGCTTGTGGCTTACCTGGAAAGATTCAGCATGTCTGACCTGGCCAGCTTCATGATGGGCAGCTCTCTGCCTCTTTCTTCTTTCTCCCAGCATTCTGTTCTGTCTACTTTGCCTATCTAAGCTGCTATCCTATCAAAAGGCTAACGCAGTCTCTTTATTTAACCAATGAAAGCAATACATAGAAAGAAGACCCTCCTACACCACTAGAATCAACCCATTTCCATTATTTTATATTTTACTATGAGGTGTGTGGACTACCAGCAAGTTTCCAACTGGCAGCTCCCATCTTTCCCCTCTGGTGGCTACATGGCATCTAACGACCCTGCCTTCTTTCTCCAAGCATTCAGTTTAGTTTTCCCTGTCTAGCTCTGCTCTGTCCTATCACAGATGAAGACAGCTTCTTTATTCGTTAACCAATAAAAGCAACACATATACAGGACTTCCCATACCACAACTCTGCAGGGATTGTCATACATAGAACCAGGAAAATAGCTGCTGGATAACTGAATCAATTCAGAAAACAATAGGGAAAAGGTGAGAAGAAGAGGCAAAGAGAAAGGGGGAAGGGAGGGATGAGAAGACAAAAAAAGAAGGAGGTTTCTTTTGAACAAAGACACATCCCAATGAGCCATCACTTTTCAGGAAAGTTATTTTTCATGTATTTATATCTGCTTCAGCAGCTGACAGCTAGAATGTACATCACTAGAATTTACTATTTGATAGGGTGTTGTGTCATTTCTTTGCCTCATCAAAGCTTTATAAAGAAGAAAAAGAAAAAAAAATCTTTCATACAGATAACATAAATCAAAACCTTAGTGCCATAAAGCTTAATTGTACATCTTGCAAATCTGCCTCATTTTAAGAGAGGGCTATATATGAATAATGCTTTATGTATTTGAGTGGTTTATTTGACTCTTCTGTAAGATAGTACAAATGACAATCAGCTCAGAAACCTACACATGGCAGCTTTTCATGGCATCATTACAACAGTTAGGTGCTATATCTGAAACCTGATGAGCCTAGTAATAACTGTCGGAAGCAGGGTTATCAAAGGAGTGCCGATTTCAGCAGGAAAGAGAAGCATCCACAACTGGCAGTCTCTGTAGGCTGCCAAAGTACCCCAAATCCTATTCTGCAAAGCTGTAATCTTTAATGTTCCAATAAAAAAGTAACTCTTTTGGGGGACAGCTATTGTGCTTGTAATTGCAAGCTCAGGAAGCAATTTGCATAATATTGCAAGGGCCATGGAAAACATGCTGATAAAAGAAAGAAATTTAACATAACTGGGAAACCATTTGTCCATATGCTCCTCTTTTCTCATTTATTCTTCAATCAGTCTCAGAGAATTCACTGTGCGGCTAATAAATACAAACTTCTGGATAGGAAGTCTAGAGAAAAAAAAAACTTCCTGTACCCATAAGTAGACCATACCGTAATTCTAAGTCCTATGAACAGATATTAATGGAGCGTTCATTCTGGGAATGGACATTGCAATGGCTACTTTTCTTTTTATGATGAACATATAGGGGACAGACGTTTTTTTAAGGATGGAAGGGTTTGTTTAGGCTCACAGGTTGACGTCACAGTCCTTCATGGTGGGAATACATAGCATGAGAACCACCCATAGCTGTGACGGGAAGAGTTGGAGGCAGCTGCTCACACTGCGTCCACAGTCAGGAAGAAGATAGACATACAAGCTTGTCCTTAGCAGTTTGCTTCCTCTTGGACTTTTTACTCAGTTTGGGAATATAATCCATAGATGGCACTGTATATAATCGTTAGAGGTCCTTCTTCCTTATTTAAACCTTTTCTGGAATCATCTCGCAGAATCAAGTTATTCCAAATCCTGTTGAGTTGACAGCCCTGACCTCATGTCACAGAAATGAAGTATCAAAAAATCAACTAAACTGAGATGGCGGGTGATGATGGGAAACAAAGTTGAGGAAGTGGGAACAGAAGATATCCTAACATAGAAGAACTACATGTAAATTGAACAGAAATTAAAAGAGCTTAGGTTATTTTGAACATATGAAGAGTTGAAACTGATTAAGTATGACAAGGAATGAGGAAAGAATAGAAGGGAGTAGAAGGATGCAGATCAGAAACAGAGAGAGCCTTCCTTGCTGATAAATGTGTATATCTTGCCACACACATTAAACTTAATGCTGAAGGCAATTTGATTCCATTAAAAAAATTTTGTTAGAATGGATTCTAAGCTTATTTGCATTTTTAAAAGATCATAGTGGAACATATTTCTCACAGAGGTAAGAACCAAGCCTGTATTTTCATCCAGATACTAATGGAAGCAGATGCAGAGATCCGCAGCAGAGCACTGTTCTGAGAGGGGTTTAAAAAATATATTTAGTCATTCTTCATAAAGAAAAGTCAATAGATGTAAGAGAGCAAAGAAGTTGGATGCCTGCAATCTCATAAAACGCTGTAATTGTGTTATGTTTCAAGATTTCTATTCATTGTTTTAAATTACCAAAATTGT
>NW_026068306.1:139693-160717 GCF_014885135.2 Alexandromys fortis
AAATATGACCAAAGGACTAACTGGTTTTCCTCAATGTCTATTATTATGCCCCCTTTTCATCTGATTTGTTAATTTGTCTATTCCCTTTGCCATTTTAATATTCTTTATGTTTAGTTGGGTTTTTTTTTATAATTATGTGGTAAGGGGATTTATTTTCTGGTCTAGTCTATTTGGTATTTAGTAAGCTTCTTTTGTCTTTATAGGCATGCCTTTCTTTAGGCTAGAAATTTTTTTCTATGAATTTTTCAAATATATTTTCTAGGATTTTGAGCTGGGATTCTTCTACTTCCTTTATTACCATTATTTTTAGGTTATCCTTACATTTGGTCTTTTCACAGTGTCCCAGATTTCCTGGATGTTTTCTATAAGGATTTTTTTTTTAGGATTAACATTTTCTTTAACTGATGAATCTATTTTCCCTACTGTATCTCAAAGCCTGATATTCCTTCCTGAATCTCTTGTATTCTGCTGGTGATGCTTGCATTTATAGTTCCTGTTTACTTACCTAGATTTTCCATTTCCAGAATCCCCTTACATTTTTTTTATCCTTATTGCTTCTATTTGTATTTTTAGATCTGTAAACACCATTTTCTTGTCTTTTTTATTTTTTATTTTTGCTTTCTTAGCATTATTCATGGAATTTTTTAAATTTCTTCTAATTTTTCATTTGCCTTTTCTTGATTTCTTTAAGAAACTTTATCAGTTTTTTAAATGTCCTCCATTCTCTTCATAAAGCTATTATTATAGTCACTTTCTAATGCTTCTACTACATTGGAATGTTTATGTCTTGCCGTAGTATGATAGCTGGGTTCTGGTAGTGGCATATTCCTCTATTTTGATTGGGATCTTACACTGACCCTTAGACAACTGGATTTGCCATGATAATAGGTCTGGGTGTTGAATTATAGGTCTAGGTCTTTGTTGGATGGGTGTTTTGTTCCTTTATTTTCTGTTTCCTCTCTGGTCTTCTGGCCTAAGTGGCCAAAATTTCTGGTGACTGGGAAGACTTTCTGCATCCAGTAAAGTATCTCCACTGGAGTTTTGGAGCCTCGCATCTCTAGATCTATCCTGGCCTGTGGTAAAGCCAAAGTCTTCTTCACAAGTTGTAGAGCAGAACATGCAGCCCAGAGGAGGGATTGCTGTTCTTTTGACTTTTGTGGACTGTATCTGAGCCTATGTATTCTGGTGGAGTTTGGGGAAGTGATGGCATCTGGGAGAATGATGAGGTGGGGGGGGGGGGAGGGTTAATGGAGTAGGTCTTGGGGGAACAGAATCTAAGGGGTTGTGGCAGACCACCTGGCAGGTGGGTTACTAGTCAGCATATCGCTGGTGAGAGCTGCAACAAAACAGTGAAATTTCACCAGAGTTTGGTCCAGAACCCAGCAGTGATGCTGGGGTTGAGATACGAGGGGACAGCATATGGGATATGGGCTTAGAGTCTGGAGCCTGGAGTAGCTCAGTAGGGAAGCAAGGTCCCTCGTGTGTTATTTGAATGCTATGGGCTGTACCTGGGTCTATGGAGTCTACTGGGGTTGACATTATCTCCATTTTCATTCTTTGCTGCAGCAGTTAAGGACAACTCTGGATTTTCAGCTTCTTACAGCAAGAACTATGTAGCTATTCTTGACTCCTCTCCTCTTCATCCTGGTTCAGTACAGAATATAGCTAAGGATTTTATGTAATTGAGTGTTCCTTTCTAAGATCTCATTAAAGCTCAGCATTGGGAGAACAAATGTTCTAATCAACAGAATTACACTCTTAGAATTTTCATTAATATCCTTGAATTATTGAATGAATGTATTATTAAGGTCCATTAATTATTAATATGCTCCTGGATAACTTGATGATATTTTGCTTGTATAATATTTATTCATTTCTCATCTTCTATCTGTCATATCTTTCCTTGTTTTGTTCTTACTCATGTCAAGAATCAGTATTATATCTTTTAAAAACTGTGTTAGATGACTTTCTACTTTTTATTATTTGCATCTTACATAAAGACTATTTTAAAACATCCCTTGTATCCTTTTCCAAACAGATTTTCATTTCCTCTTTAAAATATCATTTTCTGTTGAATTGGCCAAAGCATACGTAAGTAATTTTTAAAAGATACATTTTGACAATATTCAGGGACAAGTTTCCTACTGGAGTTATTGTAACTTCAGCATTACCCTAAAGTTGCTTTCTATAGTACTATCAGTCTATCTATATTCCTGTAATTTCTAAATATTTTTAAAATTTTAAGTAATTTCTTTCCCTCTTCTGCCCCTCTGTCTATGTGTGTGTGTGTGTGTGTGTGTGTGTGTGTGTGTGACATGCACAAATGTCAAATGCCAGTAGAGGTCATTGATTGCTCAGTACTGGCAATCAATGAGTTATTTTTGATATGCCAAACTTTATATATATATATATATATGCTGAGGCTTAAACTATGTTCCTTATGACTACTCAGCAGGTATTCTTAACTGATGGACCATATTTCCAGCCCCACAGTGTTTCTCAACTTTCAAACCACCAGGTGTGTAAACTAATAATATTTCTTACAAATCAGGAATAATAATCAAAATATTTTCTAAATAAAGTGTAATAAATAATTAAGAGTATGCTGTGTTGGTCAAATCCATAGTCTTTGATTTAGCATATATTTTCCAGTATTTGTAGTGTCTTTATAAAATAACTCTCTGGATATCCATGTCAATGTCCTATCCCTTCTCTTGTAGGTTTGATTTGTAATTTGATTTGTAAGTGTTGAAGGCTACAGGATACCAGGGCCTTCTCTGTTCTAGTCTTTCAGTTCTCAAGACTTCTCATTGTGATGATAAACTCGTTTTTACTTTTCTGGCCTGTAACTTCCTATTACACCCCCATGAAGACAGCCAGCTCTCCCAGCATCTCTGATTTGGCACCTCAACATGAGTTCTTGAATGCTGTCCTACTTTAGAGCATCAAGAATAGCAAGAATGGAAATTTTACTGTGCTACAGATATCAAAACAATTACCAGACATAATGTATGACCTTTATACTGAAAAGTCCCATCTCCCGAAAGACAATTATAAACAGAATTATTGACATCTAAAGCATAGGGTAAAAGGGCCAAGGGAAAACACCTTGCCTCTAACTTGACACTGCGTGCTGAGATTTGTAAATATCCTAGCCACTGTGACTCAGCATTAATAGCCTGACAATGTTTCCAGCCATGCTGTACGTTTCCATTAGCTCACTGCACATGCTTCAAGGACCTTATGGAAGCCTGTCCTTCTGCCTAGCCCACTGTTCTCTCTTCTTGTTCAGAAGCCATCTGTTCTGTTCTGTCCAATAAATCTCTTGTGTGAGTTTTCTTGCTGGTGTGACTGTAGTATTCCTTGGCTCCTTGACTGCCAAGACACCCTTGCACTGGAAAAACCCATACACTAAGTAGCTTTATTCTGATGTTAGCATTGTAAAATTCCTGTGGCTTCTAGAGTGTAGCCACATATAAAACTCAAAAGAAAATGAGAAAGAACCTGCCACGAGTCAAGGATTTAATGGCAGATGAGAAATTAGAGTGTAATTGGCCCCTTTCCTCTATTCAAAGTTCGGTTTCAAAGTTTTATAATTAGGGCACAGTCTTCTTGAGTCTTTCTAAATTTGTATTAATCCCATCTTCTGCTCCTCCTCGGTTGTCCATCACTAAAACATTATTTCTGAAATACACCACAAGAATTCCTTTTCTTGTGTGTTTGTGAATCTGTCTGTGTGTGGGGGGGGGCACCTGTGTACACCCATGCCAACCTTACACAGACTATATGTTAACACGAATCTTATCTGCTCTAACTTTATATCTTCTGTTTCTGAAACAGGGGTCTCACACTGAAACTGGAATTTCTGTTAGGGCCACAGGAATTGACCAGCAAGTCCTTGGTATCAATTTGTGCCCTCTCTGCCTGTAAGTCCTGTGCTAAGATGGATACTTTCGATCTGGATCCTGGTCAACTGGGCTGCTACAGCCCTCATTCTGAGTTGTGATGCATGCTGCTTTCACTGCTGGAAAGCAATTGATTTTACTACCCATTCATATTGCTCATATATTCAAATAAGTTAAGTATCTGGCAAATATCTCATTCCCTGGAAGAAGTTTCTGTTTAAAATGTCAGTCTCCCAATATGCATCTCTGGAATCTTTCCAATGCTTTCCCATTATATTTTTCCCACATATATTGCTCTCTAAAACAGCTCCAATATGCTTTATATTTTTCATTTCGTAGCTACCTGTTAAAATGTTAACTCTAAGGGGTGTGGATTTTATTGCTTTGCTTCCATATGAGTGTTATTTGGTAAATAGATAAATGTATACTTTCCCTTATTTTTTGATAAATGCTCAGGGCTACCCCATGAATATAGCGGAAAGAGGAGAGGATAATGCAGAAATGACTAAGTATTTTGCGCTTTAGCATATTTTTGAACAGAATGACCTATATATGAACTTCAAGGATAGGCATGTAAATACCTGACCTATATGAACTTCAAAGATAGGCATGTGAATACCTTCATTTCATGTTTATCTTACATGCTTAGTCACCCCTAGTGTATTTTCTCAAAGTCCACCTTCACTGTAGACCATAGGGCAACTGATAAAATGACCATTTTTTCCATTTTGTTGTGATATCCTTCTGTCTTGGGTCCTCATCTCTATTTCAGTTAATTAGTTACAGGTTAGAAATTTCTGAGAACTAAAACCTAGCCAAGTCATGGCACTAAATAAAGGCAATTGCCCTCAGCCTCTGGCCCATCATCTTGGCTTTTGAGATAACACAGATCGACAGGGCTGTTATTGGTTGCCCATCTGTTTTGCCTCTAGGAAATTCACAGTCCATTAACTATTCCTATAATTCTCAGAATAATCAAGCTTCCTTGCCCTTCTTGAATGCCAAGGTCATTCCAGCTGGACACTTATGAACAAAACTTGTGCCCAAATAGCTTCTGAAAATAATTTTGTCTACTCTTCTTTCAATGTTTTGGATCATAAAATTATTATTCCTAAGAGTAGGCCTAATTTTGTAACAATATCTCCTATCTTGGTATGTTATACAAAAGAGTGATTGTGCAGTGTCTTACCGAATGGGATGTCTTTCTCCCAATTCTTGTCTCATAGCACATGGTTTATCTTTCACATAGTACTGGAAACTATAGTGAACTGGCATGTTTTCAGACCTTTCTATTGCTTATCTACACAAATATCCTTTGGAAACTTTTATAGTTTTTCTGCCTTTTTGTCAGCTTCTATTTTACCAAATCTACTACATCTGTGTTGACCATTATCACTTTCTTGTGTAACTGTCAGCTTACTATAATACTTTACTTCAAAACCTGATACTTCATCAGATATTAAATTTTGTGTTTCAGGAAACAAAAACCCTATTTATAAACTCTCATTCAAGTATATAGTTTACCTCTATTTTATTCATTCCTTTAGTATTTATACTAAAGAAAGCAATTGTGGTTGCGGTTGGCTAAGACTTGCAGTTTCTAGAGACTACAGTTCTCTACCATAAGTCCTGCTGCAGCCCCATTCTGTTTATATTGTATCTTAGTCCTAGTGGCAGGTAGGAAATCAATCTTGGAAAAGGGAGAGTTAAATGCATTACTATAGAAGAGAGCTCCTTAGATTTTCTGTAAACATTGTAGGTTTTCAAACCCTTAATATTTATGTATCTATCTACTTGGTCTTATCTGACTTTAAAGGTTTAAAATTCCTCTAAGTATAACTTAAATATCTTCATATCTACTCTCATGTTACATTCCCTTTTTAAAAATTATCATGATACTTATTGATAGACACAAGTATATGAAATCAGGACATGAAGATGAATTGATAAATTAAGTAGACTTAATTTCATTACTATAATAGGAGGGACCAATTCAAATTCTCACATTTGTTTCACACCTAGAAAACCACTTCAAGGGCATTAACAATCTCTCAAAGGTGATCAGGTTTGTACTAGTAAGCCACGTATCTTTTAAAAAATGACTTGTGAACTCGCCCATGCTCAAGGGTCTTAAAAAATAGCACCTGAAGCCCATTACTAGAGATTACTAGAAGTAGAAATACAGGCACATGCCTTTAATCCAAGCATTTAGGAGGCAGAGGCAGGTGGATCTCTGTGAGTTTGATGGCAGCCTAGTCTACATAGCAAGTTCTTTAGTGAAATTTGAGGAAAGAAATATGTATCTGTGTATTCATCTTTGTATTTATGAATATCTGTGTATGAGTGTGTGTATATCTTAAAACTTCTTCAAAATTCACTTCACTTCAGCTAACTATGCATACAGATATCGCTGTAAAAACCAGCAACTCAAGAATGCCCATCAGGAACCTATCTTTTGGCAGGAAATTCACCAAAGCTCATTCTTATGCAAACGTACCTGCTGTGCAGAAAGCTGACTAGATATACACAAGAAAACCGTGCAATACGTGTCTCAGAAAACTCAGCAAGAATTTTCCCACAACTAGAGAGGAACTAAATTTTCAGGATATTAAAGACATGCAGGGGTAGCATGCACCTGCAACTCTTCCGAGAGAAGATGCTTACACAAATAGACTGGCAAAGTAAAAAGTTTGCTGTACTGAATACAAGCTAACGAAGGATCAAAATCGGAAACTGCAGTCCCTTGTATTTTCTTTGCTGGAAAGAAAAAAACTTTAAACTTTAAAATGTAAAATTCTCATCTTTACTCTACCCTTAACTAACAATCACCTAGAAATATTTCATCACTCATCACTTCTGTTGTGATTATTGAGCACTTACTCTATGATGAACATAATACATATAACTAGGGCATATGCAACCTACGGCTGCATCTTCTCTTCTTTCAGTGGACATTTAGCTTTAAAAATGTGTTTGTTGTCAGCTGTTGTTAATTCAGATACTTTACTTCTTTTCATTATTACACCGTTTTTCTACTTTTTAGAAAATTTGACATATAATTGAGAACAGATCTTTTCATTACTTATCTTCCTAATTTTAAATAAATTGTTATTTTTCATGTCTGGCAAAAATCAAGATTTCTTTTTTACTATGGTCAGAAATATTTAGAAATATATACATGTCTATAAATGGATAGTTAATATGTGCTTTATTTAATCATAGGTTATTTTGTGCTCATGTGTTGAGAGATACTGAGCTTTTGGGGGTTTGATTAGTATGACTCCTCTGTCTGTTTGCTTATAGAGTCCAAGGAAGGAACAGCATTACTACAGCAGACTGGACTCTTTAACATAAATCACCAATCAAGAAAATAACATTCTGCAGGTTTACTTACAGGCCAATCTGATGGAGGCATTTTCTTAAGGGGAGTTTTCTTTTTTCCATATGATCTTAACTTGGGTCAAGTTGACCCAAGAGAGAAAAAAAAAAATCTAGCCAGTACAATGGCACAGAACTGGAAATAAACATTTGAACTATAACTTAACACTCAATTTTGCTCAAATTATCATTGCATTGTTAAATGCAACTTCCTAAGTTGCTGACTATATCTTTTTATTTATCATTTTCAGAATTAACAAACCTTACCTTTTTTTTTGTTTTTCTTTTTTGTTTTCATGGTTTTTGGATGCCATTAAAAAAAAAAAAAGACCAGTGTATGGAACTCTGCTAATAAATCCCACAACAAAGATCATTTCTATTTATTACTTTATAACTTGAGCTGAGATTTTCTCTCGGTATTTTAAATTTCAAAATGGAAGATTTTCTTTACACACCAGTGGAAAGGGAGCTTTATATATAGCTCAGTGGCTTTCTCGGTGTCTGTAAAGCTCAGGATTCAATCAGTACACCTGGGGAAAAAGGCTTTATCATTGATGGGAAAATATTATTTGGAATTATAGTTCCAGAAGTATGGAGAATGGAGGAGGAAGCAGAGGAAAGAGGGAAAAGAAAGTGGTTTTATTTATTAACACACAGGAGAAAAGAAGAGCAAACAGTCACTACACATGGACCTTTTCTGAAGTCATGCAGGTTAAATAAATCCTTGAGCAAAATATGTATTTCTGTGTCTCTCCTCCTTTGCTATCTTTGCTATCTAATCCCTAGCCTACCTCTCCTCATTCTTCTTAGGCTCACTCATTCTGGCTTCCTTCCCCCTTATTCTTGCAAGCTTTTTGCCCTAGAAGAGAGACAAAGGCTTTCCGTAGTCTTTGAAGCAATTGCTTTGGGGTTATTGATTTCACCTCGCTTTCAGTTTTACCTTCCTGCTGTTTGGCTCTGCTTAGCCAGGACCAAACTTTCACAACTGTGAGTAGATCAAATTGAACAAATAAATATAAACTCTCTTAAGAATCAGAAATAGTAGAAATGTAGGCCTCAAAAGTATGTCTGAAAACTTCTCCTCTAACTTTATTGTTTTAAAGATGGATGAACTGGGGCCTGGAGTAGAAACTTGCCTCAAATTAAATACAATGTGTTGATTTAATCATATATACTATTTGAAGCCCATGTGGCTCTGTTGGGGTTGGCTGTATTCTAAGAAGTGCCCCTGAGAGAAGTTTCCATGTACAGCTGATTCTCTTGTGCTATTTATGAGTTTGACTAGATCCAAAGTAACAATCTAAAAGAGTCTTGTATTGGAAGGTATTCCTGAAGCTTTGGTACAGAATGAGGAAAATACTCTGTTTTTTCCATTACTTGAAATCAACAACTTTTCGAAATCATTTTCCTGTGCCCTAGTTCTGTCATCTTGTTCTGTGTGTCTGAGAATTTCTGTCTTTGTCATTTACTTTTTTTCTTTTCTCTTTAAATTTTTTTTTTGGATCTATTCATTGACCATACTGTGTTAAATAAGACACAGTCACACAAGAAGTGTATATTATATATTGAGCACACACATTTCCCCGACACCCTTGACCCCTTGAGCTCCTGTTTTAACTTATCAGGAAACTAAAAATAGATTGCAAATAGCGTAAACACAAAAGCTGTGCAATCTTGGAATGCAACCCCAACATTTATGAAAGGCCAGTACTATGAATATTTGATAAGTACACAAATATTCAAACATCTTTTAAAGTCTCATTATGACATTTGTGTTTCAGGGTTTAGGCTGCTTCTTTAACATGTGGATCATAGCCCTGAATTTATAGTTTTGAGTATTTAACCTGGAGTGACTGCAGAAGCTAGGGATGCTGAAAAGGGACACAACTGTTCGTTCAATCCATGATTTTTGCATACTTACTATGTAAATAGTTGATCAATAAAGGTAAAGTGAAGGTTGCTGGGGTTAATAGAAAATGAGCAATATGGAAGTAGAAAGGAGGAATATTAGACATGGAAACTGGAAGGTTTAAGCACAGATTAAAGTAAGGGTAGACAGAAATGGAGATCGGAGTGTTTGAGACAAGGTTAAATAAGGGTAAGGCATTGTGAAAAAGACATATTAAAACCTATTATCTTATAATTTAAAATAAAAATGAAAACCAACAAAAAGTTTGAAGGGGGATAACCTCATGTCTGGGGTATTGGTGCCCCTAGAAACCTAGATTATTAGAGAACCAGATGGGATTTTTAAATTTATTGGCACAAAATTATTTTTTCTATCTTTTTATTGTTAAAACACCATTATTTTTAATATATCAGTCACATACTGATTTTGTGGTGACAAAATTATTTTTTCTATCTTATTATTGTTAAACACGATTATTTTTAATATTTCAGTCACATACTTATTTTATGGTGGAGAGAAGTCATGTGTTTGCTAAGGCCTCCAAATAGAGGACTAAGGACAAGGCAACAAAGGTTTTCCTTCACTTCCACCTTTCTTCCCCGGGAGATGGTGACCTAACTCTGGTCTTCAGGCTTGTGTGATGTGCCTTTCCCCACGGAGCCATCTCTCTTGCTGACTATAACTTTTTTTTATTTTTGTATTATTTTTGTATTATTATTTATCATATGTAATCCAGATCAATGATTTTGGTAGACTTTTAGGGACCCACAGTTAAACTTTAGCTAGGTTATTGCATGACTACTTAATCAAATTTTTATATTGTTTTATACTTACAGTACTATGTTTATAAGGTTATTTTAATATAATTGTAAAATGTTTTTTGACTATGTATCCCCCTTAGTTTTTTTCTATATAGGATTTCTCATTTTTTTAGTTCAATTGAATTTTGCTTATATTTAACTACATTTGCCATTTGCTTAGTTGATTTTGATCATTTTTCTATTTACAAATATATTTGAAACTAGAAATTTTCTTAGAATGAATTCATTCACTTTTTAAAAATAAAGTTATCCAATTATCAATTAATATTATACACTGTTTAAAATATAGTTGGTGGTTCTCCAAGTGTACACTTTAACATATAAAGCAGCAAAGGATTTTCAATTTTCCTTTATTTTAGTAATTTGTCACTGATCTCCACCATAGTTAGTATAAGCTTTATAATTTCAGTATTAGTGATTATTTACTGTTTTGATTTTTAATCCAGGATCAGTCTAATTTTCCACAATGTCTTTATCATGTAACCAGTTGAAAGTAGTTTTCTTCAAGTCATTCTACATGAGTTTGCCTTTTATTACAGATGTGGGGATGCATCAGCTGGGTTTGTTTTTCTTCATAATTATACTTGATTCATGATGGTAAGTTTAGATACAAAATGTCCTTTATTCATTTTCATGAGTCTGAGAGACACTATATTTTTCTTCAGTTATTGTAAAAGTGCTTATTATCCGTTCTTTACAAATAAAATCTTTTACCTACTTCAAATTCTTTTATTTCTGACATTCCAATTAGATAGACACTTAATGGACAAGACATAATCTTTTAGCATCTTCGCATGCCCTTCCTCTCGCTACTGTACTTCAAACATTTCCTAAATCAAATATTTTTGCTATTTTATGATTTTTTTCTCTTATAATGATCTCAAGCTTGTTTTCTTCCTTATTTTTTTTCTATTTATCTCTTTCTCTTCTCCCATCTTTTTTTTTTTTTTTTTACATAAAGGGGTATTGCTCTTTTAGTTTTGGATGACCTGAAAGTTTCAGCAATCTTTATCTCTAAATTGCTAGGATTACAGACACACACTACTCCGTGTAGCCAGATTCTTTATATTTATTCTCTAATCTTCTCACACTGCTTGATTTACATATTACTTGACTATATATAACTATATGTATAATTAAGTTTAATTATATATCTATGTTTCTATCATTCTAGAAGCATATATCTTTCCACATTGGCAAGTTATCCTTTCAAATAATTTCTCATTCTTATGTTTTATACATGTAAACATCTTTGAGAAGATTATTTTAAGAAAATTAACTCTATTATTTGGGCTTTTAACTATTTCAATGGATATTAGTTATTCTGTTATTTACTTACTGATAATATGAAATATTTAGTGTTATTTTTCATGTGTTCATGGAATCACTTTCTTTTGTCCATTGGCACATTTAAGATACAAAAATCACTCAAGTTGAAATTTTCTTGCACTTGCATGTGTTTTGAGGAATGTTGAAGAACCAAACCAAACCTACCTTGTCGCCAATTCCCACTAGTGATTTTATTACTAGTATAAAATCATAAACTCTCCAAGAAAATCCTTCTGCTTCCTCTCATTGTATTGAGTCCCTTGTTCAGTGTTAAGAGCAAGCCTATCAGGTTCTATAAAAAAGCATCCTCTTAGTTGTCACTGTTTGTGCATTTGGGGTTTTATAAACCATCTTTATACCCCTTTGATAGGAACCTCAATGAACTGTAGAAAGTTTAAAATTGTTTTGTATCTCTTGGATTCTTATAACCCAGAGGTTATGTTTATACTTTATTTTGATTTATTAGATGCTTTAGTTTCATGTCAGACCTTTAATAAAACTCTATTTATCATATTATTGTTTCTAGATCTATTAATTGTTATTTAAAACATTCATTCTTACTAGTGAAAATACAAACATCATTGTAATTTCCCAAGGAAATAATATAATGAAGTAGTAAGCAAGATGAAATTAAAAACAAATTAAGATAATGCAGCAATTCAAAGCAGAGATGAATACTGGGCTAATGCTTATTTCTAGGAAAACATTTGGTGAGGGTAATTTCTTAATTCTTACTTATTTACACTGTGGTTGTTGCTTTTGTTATGCAGGCAATGCTTTTGCAATGCTGAATTTCTTTTTACTCCCAATTTCAGTCAGAATTAATCATCTGGATTTTACTTAAGATCTACAATCTTCAGTCCTGCAGAATCTCCAATGAGGCATTGATTTTACATTCTAGTTCACTTGTTTTCTTTTTTTACTGTTAATATTAATTTTAGACTTATTTTAGATGTATGCTGTGTCAACTGCGTGTGTACAGGTGCCCATGGTTCTTAGAAGAGGAAGTGAGATCTTCTGGTGTTGAAGGAACAGTCAGTTGTGAGCTTTCTGATGTAGGTCTTGGGAACTAATCTCGGGTCTCCTTGAAAACCAGCATGTGCCTTTAACAGGAGACCCCGCTTCTTTCTCCCCTTTTTGCATTATTAAAAATATCTTTGTTGCTTCACAGTGCTAATATTTTCAAAGCTCTCTTTCAAATAGTCTTAATTATTTTCTTCTCACAGAATTTTATAATTTAAATTTTAGTAGATACACATAAGAATCTATTGTTATCTAAAATGCCAGTATGAAAAGCCATATGTATTTCTATTTTCGTTTTAAATATAAAAATGACATTTGAAAAGTAACACCAATTTTACCTTGTAATAATCAGCTCTTTTATAAGGTAACCTACCTTCACTGGCACATCTTCAGAAGTTAATAATTATAATAAATCATAAATAATTGCAGGCACATTCACTTTTGCTCAGAATTGGTAATGACGGTGGCGCAATTTATTAATTCAACTGATAATGGAACTCTTTGGGAATCTACTGTTAGTTACAGTCTCCCCAGATTTGCTATGTGGGAAAAATAGCATATAAAGCTTTACAGAGTATATACTTACTGGTAAAATTGCATAATGAGAGAATTCAAGGTAAAGCTATAAATGTCCTGCTCAGGTAAATATAAGAAGAGTATAGTTTCTTTGGAAAGATATGGCACACAGAGATATAATTTCCAACCCTTCGAGGACGTTTCATGCAGAAAAAACAGCGTGCTGTTAGTACTGGAAAGAAGCAGTACATCAAGTTGAAGAATTGGTTTGTGTAGGGTTTATTGAGTTGCAGCAGCCAGATACCATTGGATATAAAATGCACTCCATTGTATTGTTCTCACTATGAATAACATAAGCAATGTGTGGCCTTGTTCTGGTCTGTAACTTGCTATGTGTTCTCGGTAAAGATGGAACTCTCAAATTTACTTCTACTTTATGTGCATTTTAGGAAGAGTCAATCAAAGGGAAAAAATAGATCTCTTTTGACTCTTACCTGGAACAAGAGTTTGGAAAGAAATCTCTCCTAACAGCTGTACTGTGCAGAAACGATCAAGATGCATTGAAATGACTCATCTCCTTCCTTTTATGACATGATTGCTCAGTTAATTATGTACATCCCAAACACATAAAGAGAACAGATGGCAAGGGCTTGGCTTAAAAAGAGATAACTCTATGAAAATAACCTTATTCATCATAACTTGAAGTTCCTTGCTCAAATTATTTTGTTCTATGGATCAGAAAATGATGCTACCATTGGAGAACAAGAGGAGAAATTCAAGAGTGTAATCCAGATATTGAAGTTACTGATGCGAACTCACAAACATTACATCACTGCTACACCAACCAGGAAGTAACAAAGGAAACATTTTTTAAATGTCTATCAAGAGCAAAGATTTGCTGGAAAAAATAATGACGATAAATAACCAGGTAGAGAGGAAGATATTTAGAATTTTAGACTCCTTTGTAGTTTACATATTATTGAAATAAAAATATGAAGCTAATAATTCCTCATTATATTGAGCCATGGGCTTGAATCTACCTCTCTTTAGAGATAAATACATATGTTCCATGAAGCAAATTGTTAAAATTCATGAAAACATCTATTTATTTGCACCATGCTGCTGCTTCTTCCTCACCATCCAGCTAATGTACAATAAATCAGAAGGTTTTTAAAATAGAACATTGAGCGTCTCTTTGAGTCCATTATTTTTTTGGTATGTCTTTGACAAATTTTAGACAGATTTTACAACTCCTTTGCTTGCTGTTTTCTCAGGAAATTTCCAAACTTTTTAGTTGATTTATTTTTTTTAATTTTTTAATTAATTTATTTTGTGTCTTGGGAACAGTTCCCTTCCCTGCTCTCCTCCTAACCTCTCCCCTCAACCTCCCTTGCAACCACCAATTAAATCTTCTCCATATCTATTCAGACAGGGGCAAGTCTCCTATGGATATCGACAAATATGGCATGTTAAGTTGTAGTAAGACTGAACACCTCCTTTTGTATTAAATATGGGCAGACCAACCCAATATGAGGTATAGGATCCCAGAAGTAAGCAAAAGAGTCATAAATAGCTCCTGCTTCCATTGTTAGGAGTCCTCAAGAATATGGAAATATAAAACTGTCACATATATACAGAGAGCCTAGGTCAGTCCCATATAGGCTCCCTGATTATCACTTCAAATTCTGTGAGCTCCTATGAGCCCAGGCAAGTTCATTCTCGGGATTTCTTATGATGTCCTGAATCCCTCTTGTTCCCCCCATTCTTCCTTTCCTTCAGCAGGGTTCACAGAGGTCAGCTTAATGTTTGCTATGAATCTCTGCATCTGTTTCCATCAGTTGCTAAACGAAGCCTCTCTGTTGACAATTGAGCTAATCAACTGTCAATGAGTATAGTAAAATATAAATATGCATCATTTAATTGACATTTTTTCTCCAGTAATATTTGGTTATTTGATCCTATCCCAGGTTGCTGGGTCCTATAGAGCCTGTGTCCTGATACTCCAGGCAGTATCAGAGGTGAGCTCACTCTCATGGGATGGATTTGAGGCTAAAACAGTCATTGGTTAGCCACTCCCACAATCTCTGTACCATCCTACTCCATCACATCCCGTGGACAGGAAAGACTGTAGATCGAAGATTATGTGGCTGGTTAATGTCCCAAAGCCTCTACTGGAAGCCATGCTGGTCACAGGAAATGTCCAGTTCAGGGTACTTATCTATTGCTTAGAATCTTAGTCATCCCTGTAGATCCCTAGGAGTTCCCACTTTATAGTTGTGTCTTTCTGTATTCTCGTCCTTTACCCCTACCCCACTCAACCTCTCATTTTCCAGTCCACACCCAACCCCAGGTCAGCCACCAAAATTCTTCTGTTTCTCCTTTTCAAGGAGATCCCAGTATCCACATTGAACCATCCTTGTTACCTAGCCTCTGTGGATCTGTGGAGTACAGCATGGTTATCCTTTCCTTTACAGCAAATATTAACTTATATGTGAATACACACCATGCTGTCTTTCTGGATTTGGGCTAGCTCATTCAGCTTGTTTTTTTTTTCCTAGTCCCATTCATTCATCTTCATTGATGTTATTTTTTTTTTCAGATGTGTACGACTCCATTGTAAAAATCTATCATGGTTTCTTTATTCATTTTTTGTTTTTTAATTAATTAATTAATTTATTTATTTATTAAAGATTTCTGTCTCTTCTCCACCGCCACCTCCCCTTTCCCTCCCCCTCCCCCAATCAAGTCCCCCTCCCTCGTCAGCCCAAAGAGCAATCAGGGTTCCCTGCCCTGTGGGAAGAAACCGGTCTCGCTGAACATAGCGGACAATGAGGACTACTGAGACCTCAAGAACAATGGCAATGGGTTTTTGATCCTACTGCACCTATTGGTTTTGTGGGAGCCTAGGCAGTTTCGATGATAACCTAACTAGACCTGGGTGGAGGTGGGTGGTCCTTGGACTTCCCACAGGACAAAGAACCCTGATTGCTCTTTATTCATTTTTTGGTTGAGGGACATCTAGGTTGTTTCTAGGTTCTGGACATTGTGAAAGTAGCTATGAACATAGTTGAGCAAGTGTCTTTATGGTATGACTGAGTACCCTTTGAGCACATGCCTGTTGGGACTAATGAGTCCTGACCTTCAGCTGGATGTTGGGATTAATGAGTCCTAGATCTTAAGTTGCTCTTTACTCCTAGAACCTTCTAATTAAAGTTACTAGAAGCTGTGCCTAGCTTAGAGGATCAAAAGATGGGATTTTCACCTGTTGGCTATTGACTGCAGTGTATTTAAGCCTACATGGTGCTAATAAAGAGGGGCTTAGGTATCAGTGTTTAAAGGTCTGTGTGTCAGTCTGTCTCTGCGTCTGTGTTCTCAACCTCCAGCCCCTTGCCTGAAGCTCGCGAACTGAGGTCTAGCGCATAGAGCGCAGACCAGGGCCACGATGCCCGACACATGCCCAAGACTGGCATAGCTGCATCCTGGAGTAGGTAAATTCCTGATTTGCTGAGAGACTGCAATATTGTTTTCCACAATGGCTGGACAAGTTTGCACTGCCACCAGCAATGGAGGAATGTTCCCCTTGTTCCACATCCTCTCCAGGATGACCTGTCATTTGTGTTTTTATCTCATCCATTCTGACGGGTGATAATAAGGAATCTCAGTATCATTTTTATTTGCGTTACCCTGGTGGCTAAGGGATCTCTGTTTAGACTTGTACTCAACTTTTAAATTGAAATATTTTTTGATGTCTTGTTTCTTTAGTTATTTATCTACTTTGGAAATCAGGCCCCTGTCGGATGTGGGATTGGTGAAGACCTTTTCCCATTCTCTAGGCTGCCATTTTTTCCTATTAATAGTGTCTTTACTTTACATAACCTTTTTGGTTTCACAAGGTCCCATTTATTAATTGTCAATATTAGTGCCTGCCCTGTTGGTCTTCTATTCAGGAAGTTGTCTCCCATATCAATGCGTTCAGGGCTGTTTCCCACTTTCTCTTTATCAAGTTCAGAGTGTCTGGGTTTATGTTGAGGTATTTGATCCACTTGAACTTGGGTTTTGTGAAGGGTGATAAATATGGATTTATTTGCATTTTTCTCCATGATGACATCCAGTTAGACCAGCACCATTTGCTGAAGATGCTTTGTTATTCCATTGTATAATTTTGGTCTTTTTATCAAAAAACAAGTGTCCCTGAGTGTGTGGTTTTATGTCTGGGTCTTTGATTTAATACCATTAATCCACTTGTCTGTTTGTATGGCAATGCCATATGGTTTCTATTGCTAAAGCTCTGTAGTAGAACTTGAATTCAGGGGTGGTGGGTGGCATCTCTGGAAGCTCCAATTTTCTTTTGCCGGGGTTCATGGAAGAGTAAGAGTAAGCAGCTTTGGAACTCAGGTGACATGACTTGGTGGCCAGAAAAAGCATGTCAAGTGAGTCTTAGAGGGGCAAAGCCCAGAGAACCAGGCGTCCTGAGGTCTTCATGCTGATATGGAAAATAGCTCTGCTTACTGTGCTCACAGTCACCATGTTCCTCATAATCTATGCATGGTATCAACACTTTAAGGGAATTTCTTGCCCCTCTGTTACTATTATTAAAAATAGTAAATAGTGATTTACGTTTTTCCAATCATTGTTGCTGGAGCAGTTTAATGATTCAACCACCACCCTTAGAAAGGAATTTTGACATATTGATTGTTGGTAAATTTAGGTTATGATGTTTCTATTAATGGCTTTGATGTAGAAAATCTTGGGGCACAATTTAAAGTTTAGAAAGGAACACTTTTGATAGTTGAGCAAAGGACTTGTTGAGGTCAGGGAACAAAAATGACAGCTTGGTTATTACCAGTTGATGTACTTTTCTTGATAGGATGGGCTGCTGACCAAAGGTGATGATTAATTCCTTGTACTCAGTTCTGAACTCTGCTTCCTGGTATGATTTAATAAAAAAAAAGAAAAAGAAAAGAAATACTGTTGATGAGTGGGCGTGCATCCTGAAGATTTAAGCTGGTTGTTTTTCATATATAAGAGTTTAGATTTGTGATTCTTTTAAGATATTTTTATAAGATTACTTTTTGAGATAAATAATAAAATCGATAATCCTTTGTAACCACAAATTGCAGCTTGCCAGTAAAAGAACTGGTTAAGAAAAGTACCTTACTTGTTTATATTTTGTATATAATATACAAAATATATGTTGTGTATAATAACAAGCTATTTGGACACGAATATATGCCAACCCATGGAATAATTTGTTTCTTTTTACCTATAATATGTAAAATGCTTAATCATGTAAGGGAAACAGAAAACTTTTTTAAAAAACTTGTATTCATTGTAGTCATTCACTTGAAAAATAGACCCTAACCACATTGTAATTTTTACACTGCTTGAAAGATTTTGCTGGGGTATATAAGCTGTAAGAGAAAAATAAAGAAAATTGGAAGAAAAATGTCAGAAGGCAGACATCAGGAAACATGTAGAAGAAAAGATGGAAAGGAAATAGATAAGGGAAGAAATAAATGAGAGAGACCCTGACATGTTGTGTGTGTGTGTGTGTGTGTGCCACTTTTGATGGTAAAACTAGTGACATGGACTTCCATATCATTTATTTTCAGGTTTTCTTAGCTGTAAACATTTGAAACGATCCTTGTCCCATAGCCACACTGATGAATATCTTGAATATCACCATAGAAACTTCATCCGGCAATGGATGGAGATAGAGACACAGACACACATTGGAGCACTGGACTGACCTCCCAAGGTCCAGATGAAGAACAAAGGAGGGAGAACATGAGCAAGGAAGTCAGGACCATGAGGAGTGTGTCCACCCACTGAGATGGTGGGACGGATCTAATGGGAGCTCACCAAGGCCAGCTGGACTGGGACTGAATGAGCTTGTGATCAAACTGGACACTCTGAATGTGGCTGACATTGGGGGCTGACTGAGAAGCCGATGGCACTGGGATTTGACTCTACTGTATGTACTGTCTTTTTGGGAGCCTAGTCTGTTTGGATGCACATCATTCTAGACCTGGATGTAGGGGGGAGGGCCTTGGACTTCCCACAGCACAGGGTACCCTGACTTCTCTTAGGACTGGAGAGGAAAGGGGGAGGGGGTGTGGAGAGTGGGAGGGAAATGGGAGGAGGGGAGAGGGTGGAAAGTTTAAATAAATAAATAAATAAATAAATAAATAAATACGTCAAGTGGGAGGAAGTAGAAAAACTTAGAATTACGGACATTGACAGATGCAAAGACAGAGATTATATGTCTTTGCTGACAAAATATATTTCAGCAATCTTCTAAAATACATGATTTCTTAAATAGTGTTTAAGATAGAATAAAACTATACTTTTGGAAGAAAAGTATATTAAGTGTTTCTGATATAAAATTTAATCATCCATTTGTCAAAAATTTTATGTGCATCTGCCATTATAAATAATGACAAGTATGAAAGCACCTGCAGAATCTAAGATGTGTATATGGAATTTAAACCTATTGAGACAAATTAAAATAATTTAATTTCTTCTACAGTGTGGTCTTCTTAAATGTGCTAACTATAATATGATAGAAATCAACTACCATATTTGAATTTTAGATACAGAGAATATAATCTTTAAATAGTCTCATTCTTTTATGAAAACCGTTCAATTACATATGATTCCTAAGGAAATAGCCTGTATAAGAAGTAAAGAATAAATAATGTTATCATGGTTCAGATATATATGTAAAATTATTAATTATTAGACAATCAAAGCAAAATGGAAATCACATTTTTTACTACATAAATGTGAATGTGTCATTTCCCTCAGGGAAGAATTTTATTATTTAATGTAACTTTGCTGCTGACATAAAAATGCTTAAATGAATATACTAAGTTCCAACATACTTATATATGAAATTTCAGAGTCACTTTTGATTTTAAGATGAACCTTCTCAAGAAAGCATTCATACCAATGTACTCAAGATTCAGTGTAGCTAAATCTACATAGATCTCCATAACTATCATTCCTGGTTAAAGATACTAAAATAAAATGCTTTCAGAGGCCTCTCCAATGACCACACTGTTGCCTTCACTGTTAGAGATGCTTTTATATGTTGTAGGGTGAAGAAAGTATCTCATTGAATAATAACCATGGTTTCTAGATTCATTATTTATTGAGAAATATGAATATAAGTTAATATTAGTAGGAATGATGCATGATGAATATACAATGTAAAGGCATAAAATATATGAACTCTTCTCAAAGACCTCAGAAAACAACACAGACTGTGTGTAACATTTCTGTTATCCAAGATGTGCAGCTGAGTTAGTGGTCTAGGCAGTCAACAGAAGAGCCAGGAAATCAGTTTAGACACATTTTGTGCTTCTCTAATCCTAGCCATTTCATAAACAGATAAAAGAGATGGTCTAAGTATATTTAATTGCCTAAAAATTCCTTGAACCTGGGTATGCAAATGTAAATGTATCACTCTAGTCTAATGCTGCAATTCCTAGTGAGGGTGTAGAGAGATGGCTCAGCAGTTCAGAGTGCTCACACAGGACACAGGTTCAGTTGCCAGATCTCAGATGGTAGCTCATAATGACATGAAACTCAAGTTCCAGGGATCAGAATGACTCTTCTGACCTTTGGAAACTTCTGTATGCGTGTAGTACATATACATACTCTTAGACATATATACATTGGAATTAAATAAATATTTAAATCCCTAACAAGGAAGGAAAAACTGCCCTTACCAGGCATTCAGCCTGAAAGGCACCTGCATCCTTCTCAGGTCCTGTTTTCTTCAGCACCCTGCATTTTTACCTGCATTTTTATCTCCCCATGCTTCATTTGCATTAGAGTCTGAGTTGACACCCCAGTCTTATCAAACATGGTTGGTCCCTAACTGGTGCAGTCTTGTGGAAGGCACAGGGAACATAGAGAGATGCAAGAAGTGGGGGAACTAGGGAGAGAGAGAGAGAGAGAGAGAGAGAGAGAGAGAGAGATGGATGGAGGGTACTGGGGGATTTGGAGGCATGAAAGGGACAATAATTCAATAAGGTTGAATTATAATTTCAAAAACAAAAGAAATATACAACAACAACAAAATCCCTCCCTTTTCTCTGTTGAAGTTTTTTTTAAATATTTATTTATTTATTTATTT
>NW_026068306.1:161142-204206 GCF_014885135.2 Alexandromys fortis
ATTTGACAGCTATATCCTTAGGCCTTTGCATATCATCTTAGTATCAGACTTATCTGAGACTACTGTTGCTATCCTAGCTTAGAGAGATTAAAATATTCCAGGTACGATTTCTACATTTTCTGTTACCTAGAGAGCATGCCCTAAAGCCATAGTGTTTTCTGTTGAAGTTAGAATATCTATAATTGTAACTTTTTCTAATTACATATTCATTCCATACTTGGGGAGAGTGCGCTGGATGACCTTCAAGTCTCCTCACAACCCCAATGTGAGATTTTTTTTTCCTAAAAAGAAGGAACTTGTGAAAGTGGGAAGATTTTTGCATAAAATTACTCTCTTTTTTTTTTATTCAGGGTCAAATAATGATAGCTAAAATTATCTATATCCTAGAGAAAAGAAGAGGAAATAGTGTCTTAATGCCTCAGTGAAAAATTTTATGACCTATTTTTTGAAAATGTAATAGAATGAAATCAAGAAAATTATACTCTGTCTCTATATAAATATCTTATTTGCATATAAAGTTTTGTTAGAGACAGACTAATATTAACTAATTAACTCCTTGAGTATCACCTCAGTAGTTGTTGTATGTAGAGGAATAAGTTACAATAGAACTTAATCTGCTTTTCATATAAAAGTAGATCGTTAAGAAAGAGTGTCTTTTTAAGATTGACAAGTTTTCTGTTTCTTCCCAGACCCTGACTTCTTCAATTTCCTAATCTTTTTAAATGGGCAATAAATGATTTTAACAGTCCTCAGGAAGGCTTGTATTTAGAAAGATAAAAACATACACATGCCTACATACGCACATACAAATTCGAAAATGACACTTTTTATAATTTACAGTAATGGCTTGATGATGTCATCAAATATTATTAAATTATTTGCATTTCAAAGAACTATTTGAAATGTGGTGTAGTCTTGGCATTCTTAAAAGATATTAGTGATTTCTGTAGTTGATTTAATTTTTTTCATGTATGTTATTTAGTGACTATATTAATTCGGTATTTTAAACACAGCAAATACATTTCTTTGAAACTATTCCTTGTATTTTTTCTTCTACCATATTTTTAAATTTTCAAAACTGATTTTTCTATTAAATAATTTCCAAATAGCCTGTGTTGTCAATTTTCATCTTTATTTGTGTGTGCTTGTCTGTATTGTGTGGCTCATGTATGTGAGTGTCTGTTGAGGGCAGAAGAGAACAAAGGATTATGAGGATTGAAAGATTTGGAGTGAGAGGAGTTTGTTAGTGGCATGGGTACTGGGCACCAAACTGTCTGGAAGAGCAGGAAGCCTCTTAACTGCCAAGCCATCTCAGTAGTCTCACTCACAGAGTTTTAAATACAATGAGTAGACGAATTGGATAATGACTCCTGCTTAAAGAACTTGCTGTGAAGACATAACAACCAGAGAGTTTGGGTCCCCAGAACCCAGGTAACATGCCAATTGGGGATGGAAGTTGGCTTGTGATTCAAGCCTTCAGAGGCTGATAAACGGTTCACCTAAACAAGCTGCGATGTGGGAAGTCCTGTGTATGTGTTGCTTTTAATGGTTAATGAACAACGTTGTTTTGGCTAATGGCTTAGCAGAGTAAAGCCAGGCAGGAAATCCAAATAGAGATAGAAAGAGAGTAGGCAGAGTCAAAGAGATGCTATAAAACTGCTGAAGGAGACAGATGCCGTGTCATTACCAGTAAGCCACAGACTCGTACTGAAGTACAGATTAATAGAAATGGGTTAATTTAAGATGTAAAAGTTAGTCAATTAGAAGCCTGGGCTAATAGGCCAAGTAGTGTTGTAATTTATATAGATTCTGTGTTATTATTTGGGTGTGGGCAGCTGGGAAACAAATGAGCAGCCTCTGCTTACAAAGCTGATCATTGAGGACAGTTACATGGGAGAACGCTGAATTTGACCTTGAAATCTTGTCTCAGTGAACATCCTTCCCTTCCCCTCTGCTATTCAAATTCCTGGAATTTGAAATGTGTGATTGTTGGAGCTAGATAGAATATCATGAAAACAAATGAGAATCATCTCAATAAGAATCACACAGCAACAAAATCAGTTTAACCTTAGACATCTTCATCTGTCATATTAATCTTTAGCCATCTGTCTAAATTTCAATTAGAAAAAATATTAACTTATTATTTTAAATTTTGGACATTTCTCATTGAAATTCATCTTAATTGATACAAATACTTGATCCAAATTATAAATGGATGAAATATTATGTTTTCAACTCAGTGTTCAACATTATATTACTCCCAGTGGAAAGATACTTAAGCATTGCATTCTGCAGAACACCTGTGTTGGTCTGGCTGCTTTGTACTGCCAGATATCTGAGGAAGCTTAATAAAATACAGATTGCTTTTTATTTATAGTTTCAGATCTTTCAGACAACTGCTGTCTTGTTTTACTGGTTTCTGCAAGGCAGAAGTAGACTGACTGAAGGAGACAGACCACAGAGAAAAATCTGCTCACTTCCTCGAAACTAGGTGGAAAGAAAAGAGTGAAGGCACTGGGGCCAAGGCATTACTATTCAGTGCACACCTTTAGAGAAGTACTTCCTCAACAAGAACCCACCTCTATGATTCTAACATTGCCCCAACTTCCATTGTTACTAATTGTCAATGGGTTATTCTACAGATTAGATTAAGGCATCGTGAGCTAATTGCTTCCTTGAGGCCCTTCTGATCCAAGAATTGGTTCTCTGAAAGATTAACAAGATTGACAAAGCTCTAGCAAGACTAATCAAAAGAAAGAAAGAGAAGCCTCAAGGACATAAAACCAAAGATGGAAATAAATTGTTATAATACATTGAAATGAAATTCAAATCAAATGGGAATGTTTCCCAGTTCATATTCCACAAAGCTGAACCTGAATGAAATGGGTAAATTTCAAAATGTGTACAGTCTACTACAGATAACTTCAGGAGATGTAAACAAGTTCAGTAGACCCACAGCAAACTGTGAGTCCAAATTAGAAATTAAGTCTGCTTACAAAGAAAAGCCCATGTACTCACTGTTGAATTCTACCAAATTTGGGGGTAGAAAGTCTTATACACTTGATTTATGGTAGTAACCACTGAATAATAAAACTATAAGAATAACCATTTCAAAATGAAAAATAACAATAAACACATATGTAAAAAGCAATTGAAAGTACTCCTGTATGATCTACAACAAGACTCAGCACATTATGGCTAGGGATCCAATCCTGTTCTCTGCCTGTTTCTGTAGAGAGGGTTATATTGGAATGGAAACAACTTATTAATTCTTTGTCTATAGCTACATCCCCACTAGAAGGGGGAGCTGCATAGTTACCACTTAGACATTTTACCCATATGTCTTGACATATTTATTTTCCATCCCTGCACAAAAATATTTAGAGACCTCATTCAGTTCCCAATAACTGATAATTTTGTTATTTATGTTCTCTCTGAAATGTCAGTAGTAAGCAGTCTTGTTTGTAAAGGAACTCCATCATCAATCACTCATCAAGTATGCAAATGCTTGGGCACCATTTGAGTGAAGGGTAGAATGTATTACAGTCAGATAGTATTTATTGACCTAGTGCTTTTGAGGCATATAGCCTACATCTACCAAAGACAGATATAGATTCCAGCCTCAGTCTGCAAGCCTCGAAGGAGAGAATAATAGCTTGGTCAATAACAGTCGAAACCCATGGTCCATTAATTACCATTTAGGGTTAAAACGTCAGCCTACATATAAATCCGTTCCCAAGAAACGAAAGATTCTTCTCATGGGTTGTAGCCCACTTACCTTCATATATTAGAAGTCTGTCAGGTGAAATAGGAAATCAGTCAACATAAAACCAGCTGAACTGGTCTAGCTTCACCCTGGAAATCAATGGTTCAAATGAGAAGGCATACTGAAATAAGATGGAAATGTGAAATCCCAGCTCATTCTTAGGGAAATAGTGTTGCATTCGGTGTGAGGAACCCTATTTACACTTGTAAGAAATCTTCCTGGTGTTGGATAACTGTCTGGGCTCTAAGCACAAAATATCCCTTGTTAATCAATACATGTGTATCAATTGCAACAGCATATTGCTGTACTTCAAAAGGCTTAGCACTCAGTACTCAAGAAATACCCAGCACAAGTCTTTGGTAAAATCTTTAGGTACTGAAAATTTAGTATGAGCTTTAGTCAACCTCCCACACCTATTTAACTGTAATTACCTATGTTGTCAATTTATTCATATTTACCTGTCCGATGGATCCAAAATTGCCTTATTATGGTAATGAGATTTACAGTAAAGATTTCAGTATCAATCATTTATTTTCTTCATGATACTGATAAACTAATTTAATTCAACAAATATTTGTTCTGTTATGACAGAGGTATGACAAAGTTCTTGTTCACTTTGAGATATAAATTTCCTTCCTACCCTAAACTAAAGATAGGAGACTCTAGACAAATGTGATTGTGTATATATAACTAAATATAACATATAGTAAATAAAACCCCTTGGTGAAGATTTCAACTTAGGGTTAACTGATCGATTAAATGGTTTTATAATAGCTTGTTCTGTGATATTGTCTTTTCTTAGCATTTTAGTTTTCTTTTTAAAGATTTAAACACACACACACACACCTACATACATACATATGTGCCTTTAGAGGAGAGAAAGAGCATCAGATCCCCTGGAACTAGAGTTACAAGTTATTGCAAGAGTTCAGACATGAGGGTATGGGGGCTAATAACAAAATTAAGACTCTCTAGAAGAGCAGTAAGAATTCTTAACCACTGAGTCACCTTGCCAGCCCCATCTTTTACCTTAAATATTATTTTTGTTTGCTTTTTCAGATTAGAATTGTATAATAAAATATGTAGACCTTTAATTTCATCATTTGGATACTTATTGATTAGTATCTGTCATGCTTTATATTATAATTCATTTGGAGGCAAGGAAGAAAAGACAGACATTGTCAGGAAGAGAATTTTAATGAAAACGCAGGGAATTTTAAAAATAAATACCATTTTACTGACAGTAATAGGCCATTTCTGGAAGCTACAGAGTTTAGAGACAAGTTTAAAAATTGCAGCACAATCTTTTTTGTTTAAAAACAATGTTTGTGAATCATTGAAGGAAAAGGTCTAGGAAAAGGGAAGTAGGGGAATTAAAGGGGAAGGAAACATAAATAATGATCACATTGCTGTCATTAGAATGAGTAATGAATCATTAGTACCTCAACAAGTGTTTGTTGACTCTATGTTTAATTAATGCCGAACTGCGATTCTTCACCCTATTCTGTGCACATCTTAATCCACAGTGGAAGCAAAGGGCTCCTACTACTTAGAAAGTAATTGCCTTTAATTCCAGCATGGTGGGCAACATATTTCACACCAGTGTATTGGGTTGCTTCATTTCTTCAGCGCAATTTATTTCAATTTCAAAAGACAAAGCAAATAATAAACGTGCATATACACATGAGAACACATACGAAAATACAAACCACTAAACAATATCCATCAAAGTAAAGAAACTTCAAACGCTGTCAATGTAACCTCGATTTTTTTCCCCTGCTATTTTTAAGACACTTTTTTTTAGTTTTCTAAACAGCCTAAAATATGGAAATCATGATACAAACATATAGATAGAATAATGATTTTTAGTTGTTCCTTTTTTCCCCTCTGTATGTGATTGAATACTGAAGTGTTAGAGATGCTAATGGTTGAAAAGAAGGGAAGCAAATGAAAGACCTGATTGTAATAAACAAAAAGAATATAAAGATTAAAAGAGAGCAAAAGAGCTAGAGAGTAAGAGAGAAGAAAAAAAAAAAGGACAGGAGGTTTGTTATTTATCCTGAAACCAAGTATAAATGGAAAAACATACAGGTTGATAGGAGACATAGAGCTTAAGTTCACATTCTTTTTTTATTTTTCTTAATTAAAAAACTTTACTTTTCATTTTACATACTAACCTCAGTTGCCATTCCTTTCCCTCCTCCCACTCCCTACATCTGTCCTTCCCATCCTCCATTCACTTCTCAGAGGTGGAAAGGCCTTCCGTGAGCAGTCAACAAGGTCTGGCATACCATTTTGAGGCAGGACCAAGCCCCCTGACCCTGTATCAAGGCTTGGAAAGGTATCCCACCATAGGCAATGAGTTCCAAAATGTACTGTTGCCACTGCCAGCAACAGATCAACAGATCAAGCCACATAACCATCAACCATATACATAGGGTCTGGCTGCAGCCATTCTCTATCCACCAGCTCTCAATGCATCTTCTCCCAGAGACTGCTCAGTCGTTACATTGAAGTAAGTATAGCTGCTGATGACAGTGCCGTGATGTCATACTGATTTGAGGAGGGTTTGGCTTTGATCCACTCTTTCCCCATCTCCAGGCATGCAACTGAGACAACCCACAGTTGCAGACTGCTGGATTAAACCTTTCCAAAACTGTTCCTGCTACTTTAGAGATACTCCTTTGTTTAATTTGATTTTTTTTTTTTTTTTTGAGACAGGGTTTTTATGTGTAGTAGCCCTAGATGTCCTGGGAACTAGCTCCTGTAGATCAGGTTGGCCTTGAATTCACACAGATCCACCTACCTCTGCCTCCCTAGTACTGGGATTAAAGACCTGTGCCACCACAGCCCAGTCTATTTTTAATATGTTTAATTACAGTAATATTATGGCATGTCCTCTTCTTCCTTTTCTCATCCATCTTCTTGTTACTGTCTATGGTAGTACCCCTCTCCTGCCTTTTCCTTCAACTTGATAGCCTCTTTTCCTTTGATTTTACACACACACACACACACACACACACACACACACACACACACACACACTACATACACGTATGTAGCCCAAGACATAAATGTAAACAGAACCTGATAAGTGGACAGATTAACATGGAAGGGAGAATATTTCATTGGATCCCACCCCCTAATAAAGAATGATTAAGTAACTATTGACTGATGAAAGGGTACACTAGTTTCTCCCAGAGATTATTCCAGTTATATTGGTCTTTCAATGCAGCAATTAGCCTTGAAACCATAAGCACAAAAACAACAAAAATGGATTCAGAAATACTCCTTGAAGCTAGGCAATGGATTCCTGCAATTCACAGAGACAAAAGCAAATGCAATCTCAATTAGGAAGAAGACAAGAAGCAACACTTACAGACTTCAGAGATTGAAATGATTCCCACCCCTCTGGTAAAGAGACTAATGAACAGTGAAATGACCACTTGTGAGCAACAGATGGAAAACAAGGCAGGGAGAAAGAGACATCTGACAGAGTCCATCACCCCCGTAATCAGTCCCAAGTAACTCACAAGTGAGGCCTGGGCTTCGCGTCTTACCTCATTGCCTGAACATTTAGCAAAAATCAATGATGATACCCCTATCACCCTCATGAGGGGTCTTCTATCAAAACAAATGCTCTTCCTTAATGATCCAACACTAAGTAAGGAAGGAGCAGCAAAGGAGGCTTTTTCCAGTTGTCAATCATTGCTGATTTCACCAGCCTGCCTGCCAGGCTTTCTCTGCCTCCTGCCTTCTGAATTCATCCCTTGCTTCTGTTCCTTATGCTTCGACCCATCTACCTTTCCCTAGATCACTTTTTCTTTGGGCATTAAGATCCCAGTCATCTTCGGTACTGAATATGTTAGCTAGAAGAAAATCTCAAAAGCAAATCCTTTATTTAAAAAAAAAAAAAACTAAGCATTTTCTTCAGACACAGTGCCCTGCAAAGTTGTCATTACAGTTGCCAAACTCCCGTGACACAACTGCACATAATAGCTCTACTACAAGGATAAAGAAATACTGTATCCTGTTTATGCTAAGAATTTCCTATGTCTTTTATATGCATAATTGTTTATGTTAAAGTAAAAATAGAAAAACCAACGCAATCCAGAGAGTATACAGCCTGTGTGGACACTTAGGCGAATTAAATGACTTGTTTTAGCTTTAATTCCAATGATTATGACACTTGAATAGATTCTTTTAAATATCTACATTCCGAACTAAATTATGGAAGCAAAGGAAGAATACACTCAGGCTTACCAGAAGTATTTTAATGATCTATCTCACTGAAAAGGAGAGTTGTATTAAGAAACCTAAAGAGGGTGTTCAGCATTTTTTGTCAGATTCCCAATTATTCAGAGCTTTAAAATATTTTAGACTTCTTGTGATGTGATTGAAACTGAAAAGATTACAAAACACTCTTAAAACTTTAAGTTCCAATGATACTTTTCGTTATGTATGACATATCTTCCGCTGACACATAGGGGTAAAAAGTCATCTGCCTTCCCTACTAAATCACGTTATTCTAAACATTCAATTTAGTTTGTGACTATTCAAATGTCACTGTGTTCTCTGTTAAAGAGAATATTACAGTACTAGTTTGCTTTCTGTTGCAGTGACAACCACCATATCCGAAAGCAACTTGGGGAGGATAGGATTTATTTCATCTTTTTAAATTGACATATTTTCCTTTATTTTACAAGCCCACCAGTTTCCCTTCCCTTCTTTTCTCCTGTTCCCTCTCCCCACCACCCATCTATTCCCCTCCACAGATACCCACTCCATTCAGAAAGGGCAAGCCTCCCTTCCACATATCATGGCACATCAAGTTGAGGAGGGATTGAGCTTCTCCAGTGTCATAAAGGCTGGGCAAGGTAATCCAGCATGGGGAACAGGTTCTGAAAAGCAAGCTAAGGACCAGGGAGAGGTCCTGATCTCATTGCTAGGAACCTTACAAACAGACCAAACCACACAACTATCATATACATGCAAAGGCCCTAGGTAGGTCCCTTACAGGCTAACTATTGGTCCAGACTCATTGTGCTCCCACAAGCTCAGGTCAACTGTCTGTGTGGGTTTCTCTGTCATGACCTTGACTCCCTTGGTTCTACTACAATCCCTCCTTCCTTTCTTCAGGAGGAGTCCTGAAGCTTGCCCAGTGCTAGGCTGTGGACCCCTGCATCTGCTTCCATCAGTTACTGAATAAATGCTCTGTGATGACAATTAAGGTATTCACCAAACTGATTACAGTAGATGGTTCGTTCAGGCACCCTCTGAACTGTACCTAGGTGTATTAGCTGGAGTCACCCTTGTGGAATCCTGCGAACTTCCCTGGAGCAAGTTTCTTCTTAGCCCTCTGTCCCACACTAAAATCACCTCCTGCACCCAGCCTGCCCAACCTGTTCCCTCAGGTTCTGAGCCCACCACAACCCTGGCTAATTGCCCCAGTTTACCCAAGAGATCTCTTCAATTTCCCCTTCCCAAGGAAATCCATACATCCTTTTACTGGGCAGTCTTTGCTATCAAAACTATTTTGGCTGTGAATAGTAGGTTGGTTATTGTACTTTACACCTAATATCCACTTATGAAAGAGTACATGCCATATTTGTCTTTCTAGGTCTGAGCTTTTTTTTTTCTCCATCCATTTGCCTGAACACTACATAAGGTCATTGGTTTTTACTGCTGAATAATATACCATTGTATAAATGTATCACATTTTTCTTACCAATTCTTCGATTGAGGGGCATCTAAGTTCTTTCGACGTTATGGCAATTATGAATAATGCTGCTAGGAACATTATTGAGCAAGTGTCTTTGTGCTATGATTGAACATATTTTGGGTATATGCCCATGATTGTTATAACTGGGTCTAGAGATAGACTGAGTCCCAGTTTACTGAGAAAATGCCATATTGATTTCCAAAGTGACTGACCAGTTTGCACTCGCACCTGCAGTGGAGAAGTGTTCCCCTTACTCCACAAACTCTTCAACATAAGCTGTCCTCAGTAATTTTGACCTTAGCCACTTTGACAGGTGTAATATGGTATCTCAATGTTCTTTTGATTTGCACTTCCCTGATGACTAAGGATGTTGAACATTTCTTTAAATAATTTTCTGCCATTTGAGACTATTCTGTTGAGGGTGTCTGTTTAGATCTGTACCTCATCTTTTAATTGGATTATTTGTCATATTAATATCTAGTTTCTTGAGTTCTTTATGTATCTGTCCAATGTGGAGTTGGTGAAGATCTCTTCCATTCTACAGGCTGCTATTTTATACTCTTGGCAGTGTTCTTTGCCTTACAGAAGCTCTTCAGCTTCAGGAGGTCCCGTTTATTAATGTTTGCTCTCAGTGTCTGTGCTACTGGTGTTATATTCATGAAGTGGTCTCCTGTGCTATTGTGTTCAAGGCTTATTCTCACTTTTCTTATGTCAGGTTCAATGTCAAAGACCAGGCTAACAAAATTCATATGGTTTAGGTTAGAAATATGCAGATTAGAGTAATTAAGCAAAAGGGACAGAGATAGGAGAAAATAAGAGACAGAAACACAGAACAGCATCTAGAGAGAAATTCAGTGAATACTGGATCCTTAATCCTTCCGTGTTTATTTTCCACATGCTTATATACTTCCCTTCAAAAGGGAAGGGGGTGTGCAAAAGACTTCATTAACATGATATAAAAGATAGACTTAAATTCTCTGACCTTTGGTCCCAGTGGAGTGGATCCACCTGTATACCCAAAATACTAATTAACCACATCCCTAAGTCAGAATCTCTTATTTGTAGCCACATCTGTTGTCAATAACTTTGAAAAAAAAAAAAAAACAAGATTAAGATCAAACTCTCTGACCTCTAGTCAAGGTGAAACTGACTTGCATCTGTGGATCCTATCGTTCAGTGTAACTAGACTTATGCTGAGGTCTTTGAACCACTTGGACTTGAGATTTGTGCAGGAGAATAGATATGAATCCATTTGCATTATTCTACATGCCAACCTGAAGTTATGACAGTACCATTTGCTCAAGACATTCTCTTTTTCTATTTTATAAAATTAGATTCTTTTCCAAAAATCGGGTGTTCCTTAATTTGTGAATTTATATTAGAGTCTTCTTTTCAATTCCATTGATACAAGTGACTTTTTTATGCTAATACCAACATACTTTTATTACTATATCTCTACAGTAGATCTTGAAGTCAGTGATGGTGATACCTCAGGAAGTTCTTTTATTGTTTGGGATTGTTCAGCTATCCCTGTTTTTTGTTTGTTTGTTTTTGTTTTATTTTGTTTTTCCATATGAAGTTGAACATTGTTCTTTCCAGGTCTCTGAGGAATCGTGTTGAAATTTTGATGGAGATTGTCCTGAATCTGTAGATTGATTTTGGTTAGATTGCCAATTTTACTATGCTAATTCTATCTATCCATGAACATGGTAAATTGTACCATTTTCTGATATCTTTTTCAACTTCTTTCTTTTAAGACTTAAAGTTCTTGTCATATAGATTTTTCACTTGTTTGGTTAGAGTTACCCCAAGATATTTTATATCATTTGTGGGTATTCTAAAAGGTTATTTTTCTCTGATTTCTTTTGCAACCATTTATCATTTTTTTCTTTCTTTCTCCCACCCTTCTTTTCCTCCCTCTCTTCTTACCCTACCTGAGATGAATAATAGCCACCACCTATGAAGGCAAAACCAATTACTTTTGTTAGTGTAGCTTCTATTTATTTCTGCATGTGACCACACTTGGAGTAGTGTTTTGTTGACGTTGTCTTCAGTGATCATCTTGTAAAGGTACCCTTGAAACCCATGCCTCTCCTTATTCTTTCTTATACTCCCATGAAGATCTGGAAGACACAAGCAGGATAGCTACTGATTTTTTCACTGTTCTTGTTAATCTCATATCTGCCACATTACTGAACATGTTTATCAACTGTAGGAGTTCCCTGGTAGAATTTCTACAGTCATTTATGCTAATATAATCATATCATCTGCAAATAGCAAACTTTTGACTTCTTTCTTTCCAGTTTGTATCCTTTGATTTCTTTTTGTCTTATTGCTATAGTTAGAACTTTGAGTACTTTATTTATGGCTGAAACCAAATATGAGGGAGTACATCCCATGTTCCTCTTTTAGGGTCCGGCTTGCCTCACTCAGGATAGTGTTTTCTATTTCCATCCATTTGTATGCAAAATTCAAGAAGTCATTGTTTTTTTACTGCTGAGTAGTACTCTAATATGTATATATTCCATACTTTCTTCATTCATTCTTCCATTGACGGACATCTAGGTTGTTTCCAGGTTCTTGCTATTACAAACAATGCTGCTATGAACATAGTTGAGCATATACTTTTGTTGTATGATAGGGCATCTCTTGGGTATATTCCCAAGGGTGGTATTGCTGGGTCCAGGGGTAGGTTGATCCCGAATTTCCTGAGAAACCGCCACACTGCTTTCCAAAGTGGTTGCACAAGTTTGCATTCCCACCAGCAATGGATATTGAGCCTATAATTCGTGATCCTAGAGAAGCTAAATAAGAAGGTGAACCCAAAGAAAAACATATAGGCATCTTCCTGAATATTAACCTTCATCAGGCAATGAAAGGATACAGAGACAGAGACCCACTTTGGAGCACCGGACTGAAATCTCAAGGTCCAAATCAGGAGCAGAAGGAGAGAGAGCACGAGCAAGGAACTCAGGACCGCGAGGGGTGCACCCACACACTGAGACAATGAGGATGTTCTATCGGGAACTCACCAAGGCCAGCTGGCTTGGGTCTGAAAAAGCATGGGATAAAACCGGACTCACTGAACATAGCAGACAATGAGGACTACTGAGACCTCAAGAACAATGGCAATGGGTTTTTGATCCTACTGCACGTACTGGCTTTGTGGGAGCCTAGGCAGTTTGGATGCTCACCTTACTAGACCTGGATGGAGGTGGGTGGTCCTTGGACTTCCCACAGGGTCGGGAACCTGGATTGCTCTTCGGGCTGATGAGGAAAGGGGACTTGATCGGGGGAGGGGGAGAAGGAGGGAAATGGGAGGCAGAAATCTTTAATAAATAAATAAAAATAAATAAAAAAAGAACTTCGAGTACTATACTGAAAAGATATGGAGAGAGTGGATAGTCTTGTCTTTTTCCTGATTTTAGTGGAATTGCTTTGAGTTTCTCTACATTTAATTTGGTGTTGACTTTTGGCTTGCTATAAATTGCTTTTATTATGTTTATGTATGTTTACTATATCTTATCTCTCCAAGACTTTTATCATGAAGGGTGTTGAATTATGTCAAGGGCTTTATTATAATATAATGAGATGATCATGTGTTTTATTTTCTTTCAGTTTTTTACAGGGTGGATCACATTAACAGATTTTTGTACATTGAACCATCCTTGCATTTTTTTGGATGCAGATTACTTAAATGAATTTTTTATGTGTTCTTAGATTTATTTTAGCATTATTATATTGTGTGTTTTGTATCAATGATCATGAGGGAAATAGTTCTCTAATTCTCTTTCTTTGTAGCATCTTTGCATGGTTTGTATATCAAGGTTAAGAATAGCACCATAAAAAGTGTTTGGAGTGTTCTTTCTGTTTCTATTGTGTGGAATAATTTGAAGAGTGTTGGTATTACCTCTCCTGTGAAATTCTGGTAGAATTCAACATTGAAACCATCTGTCCCTGGGGTTTTTTTTGTTTGTTTGTTTGTTTGTTTGTTTGTTTTTTTGGTTGGGAGACTTTTAATGATTGTTTCTACTTACTTATGGGTTTCCCATCTATTTAAATTGTGTATTTTGTCTTGATTGAATTTTGGTGTGTTGTACCTATCACATAAATTATTCATTTCTTTTAGATTTTCAAACTTTAATAGAAACCAGATTTTTAAAATATCACTAATGATTCTCTGAATTTCCTCGGAGTCTGTTTTTCTTTACTGATTTTGTTAATTGGATATTCCCTCCCTGACTTTTGGTTAGTTTAGATAAGGGTTTATCTATCATGTTGAATTTCTTAAGGCATCAGCACTGTTTCATTGATGTTTTGTATTATTTTCTTCATTTCTACTTTGCTGATGTCAGTCCTGATTTTGATTAATATATGTCATCTATTCCTCCTGGGTGAATTTACTACTTTTTCTTTTAGAGCTTTCAGGTGTGGTGTTAAGTCCCTAGTGTAAAATTCCTCCAAATTCTTTATGTAGGCATTTGGTGCTATGAACTTTCTTCTTAGCACTCACTGATCTCATAATGTTCTGTAAGTGTGGATATGTTTCTCATTCATTTTCATTGAAATCTAGGAAACCTTTAATTTCTTTCTTATTTCCTTTTTGATCCAGTGGTAATATAGTTGAGAGCTGTTCAGTGTGCGCCACCACCGCCCGGCTTAGTTTATGTTTTTTTTCTTAATTCTATTTTTTGAATTCTAATTTTGAATTAATTTTTGAATTAACCCACAGAGATCTAATAAGATACAGGGGGTTATTCCAACTTTTTTACATGTATTGAGATTGGCTTTGTAACAAAGTATGTAGTTTATTTAAGAAAAGTTACCATGTGGTGCTTAGAAGAATGAATATTCTTCTATGCTTGGGTAAAATGATTTATTAATACCTGTTGTGTCCATTTATGTTATAACTTTTCTTAGTTCCCTTATTTTTCCATTAGTTTCTATCTGGCAGACCTGTTCAGTGGTGAGAATTGAGTGTTGCTGTCTCCCACTCTTAGAATGTGGGTATAAGAGTTAGCCAATAAGAAGCTAGTGTTAATGGGACAAGCAGTGATTTAATTAATACAGTTTTTATTAATAATAATTAAAACACACAGAGGGGACTCCCACATCTTGCGAGGTTTGAAGTGTGATTTAAGCTTTGTAAAGATTCTCTTACAAATGTTGGTGTGCTTGTATTTGGGGCAAAGATGTTCAGAATTGAGAATTTATCTTCATGGATTGTTTTTTCCTGTGATCAATATGTAATGTCCTTCTCCATCTCTTTTCATTAATGTTAGTTTAAAGTCTATTTTGTTAGATATTATAATAAGTACATCAGCTTGTTTCTTAGGTTCATTTAATTGGAAAATATTTTCCCAACACTTTACACCAGGGAATGCCTGTCTTTGAAGTTGAGGTGTGTTTCTTGAATGCAGCAAAAGGATGAATCTTGTTTTTTTATCCATTCTGTTAGCCTATGTCTTTTTAAAGGCAAATTGATGCTTTGATATTAAGGGATATTAATGGTCAGTGATAATTAATAACTCTTGTTTGTGGTTTTGTTGGTTGTGTTGTATGTGTATTTCCCTTCTTTGTATTTTGCTGCTATGAGATTACCTATTGCCTGTATTTTTGTGGGTACAGCTAATTTCTTTCTTGTACTTTCTGTAGGGCTGGAATTGTGGATAGGTATTATTTAAATCTGTTTCTTTGTGGAATATCTTGTTTTCTCTGACTATGGCCATTGAAAGTTTTGCTGGTTGTATGATCTCTTGACTTTAGAGAGCCTCAACTCTATTAAATTTATTTTAAATCTAACCTCTTATTCTAACTTCCAAAACACCAATGTCCTATACTTAATTTTGGCTCCATGTAAAAAAAATATGGCTGGATATGGTATTCCTGGCTGGCATCTGTGGTCTCCTATTGTCTGCAAAACATCTGTCTAGTATCTTCTGGCTTTTGAGAAATCGGGTGTAATTCTGCCTTTATATGTTACTTGATCTTTTTCCTTTGCAACTCTTTATACTCATCTTTATTCTGTATGTTTAGTCCTTTGATTATTGTGTGGCATGGGGACTTTTTTTTATCTGGTCCAGTTTATTTGGCATTCTGTAAGCTTCTTGCACATTCAGAGTCATCCCTACTTAAGGTTGAAAAAGTTTTCATTTTTGATTTTGTTGAATATATTTTCTGTACTTTTGAACTGGAATTCTTTTCCTTCTTCTTGGATTTCTTGGATATTTTGTGTCAAGCATTTTTATTTAACATTTAAAGATTTAACATTTAATTTGATCAATGAAGCTATTTCCCCCATCATATCTTGAACTCCTGAGATTCTGTCTCCCATCTCTTACATTCTGCTGGGGATGCTTGCATCTGTAGTTTCATCACATACCTTAGAATCCATTGTGGACAGAAGTCAGAGCAGAGACTGAAGGCAGGAAATGGAGGCAAGAACTGCCCTATAACTTGTTTAGTTTCCTTTCTCATATAGCCCAGATCACTTGCAATAGAATGACAGAACCCACAGTGAGATAGACCCTCCCAGATAATTTCTAACAGATCAATTCTAGTCTAGAAAATACTCCCACAGAAATGTCTAAAAGCCAACCTGATGAAAACAATTCCTCGATGGATGGTCATTTTTACCAGGTGACTCTAGTTCATGTCAGGGTGGATAAAACAAACCAGCACAATTACTATATTCCATGTTAAAGTTATGTATCCAGACATTCAAGGTATATGCGTTTGCTCTTGAGTAAAGAGAAAATGGAAAGCTAATATTAATTAATTTATTTATTATTTATTGTAGAATTCAGATTGAACCAAAGACTTGGCACATGCTAAGTAAATGCTCTAGCCCTGATTTATATTCCAGGCCTTTTTAAGAAATTATTATTTGAAGCAGAGTTATGACACATATCCTATGCTGACCTTTAACTTTCTAACTTTTTACTCTGTCTTCCTGAGGAAAGTGATTATTTAAACCTCTGAAATGTAGGTGAAATTTAGCAAATGTAAGTATAAAAGTATAACAAGGCAATGGAGTACAGAGTCTAAAGTAAATGGTGTACTTTTACTCTCCACTTACCAACTCTTACGTTTAGTCAGTAGATCATATCTATTAGTACTGAAGTTTCTCAAGTGCATTCTAATAAAATATCAGGTGTCTCCTGCTAAGTCCAGTCTTTCTAAATGTCCCTCACATAGACTTGGCGTCATTGATTGTTTTTTTTTTATCCTCTAAGTGTTTACGTATATATTCTGTATTTGTAAACCACCAAACACTTGGTAGCATACATCAACATAAGTCTTTTCTCCAACAACTCTGAAAGTTATCATATCACAAGTCAAAATATTTGTGCTCTTCTCTTTCACAAGTGTTGTCTGAGGGTTTTCTCAAAAAAAAAAAAAAAAAAAGGCTCCTGAAGAAAGTGTTGGGTGTCATAAAGGATGGTCTTCTGGGCTGGACATCGCCATTGCACACTGGAAAGATCAGACCTATGACTGCCAAAACAATACCTGCATAATATTTGGCCCATTACCACAGATGGAAAATTTTGTCCATTGAAGGAGAAATTTCTTTTGGTGATGAGGGGTGATAGTCACTCCCTCCTCACTTACCTGCATGTAGCATATTTTCAATTATACCTAAACATTAATTATGTAAATTTTCAAATTGTACTCCTTTTACCACACCTTGAAAGGCTTTGGTTTTCAAGGATAACTGCAGCTTCTGAATCATGATGTCATTAACTTCTTCTCGGTATAATCATAGTTTGTCTCCCTGTGGGTTGAAAGCTCACATGACAGTGAAACTCTGTACACTTATTAAAATAATCTCATCACCAATAATCAAACAAGGATACTGGAATTGTTGATATTCATGGTTGTTATTATTCAATTGGGCTTTTGCTTGGTCATTATCTTCACATACTTGCTAGACAAGGTGAATTGGGATAAAACTCATCGTTTTCAGTATACTCTACTTCCCTGCATATTTAAAAGCATGCTTTGTAACACTTGGTGCTGTGCTGAAGACTTTTGCCAGCATAGGGTTGGGGAAGGGGCAACAGCATCACCACTCAACATTTCCAGGATTAATAATGGGCCTGCTTTATTCATGGCCCATTCATTGTGCCATTATTGCTTGAAGGTTTGAAATTCTGTGAGAGGGACTGTCTGCGGGTGCTGCCTGCTCTTTATGTTCCCTGACAGCATCCATTTAAAAAATGTTATTTGTCGTGAAGTAACACTGTATACTAAAGTTCTCTTTACCTATGGTTTTCAATTTTAAATGATTGAAATTCTAATTGCATCATTAAGATAAATTATACCTATGATACAAGAACATAAAAGCTTCAGAAGCATTTGAAAATTTCAATTTAAATTCTCAGTGCAAAAGCAAGACCTGTTTTCCAAAAAGAAATGATAGTTGTGGTTTCATGAGTGCTGCTGTTTGCTACATTTATGTATGTATGTATGTATATCTGAGGAAGGGTTTGCAATGTTTTTCAATGCAGTGTTTGGAGAGGTAAATAGAAAAACATTGCATATTGCACCATTATCCCAGAAAGAAATTGTGCCACCTTACCACATTTGATTTTACATGCAGACATCTGGACTATATTTATATATTATCTTCATTGCAGTCTATATCTGTAAATATTACTTCATTATTTGAAGTCCTTCCACATATGTAATCAATTTCATAAACCTTATTCTGAGTGTTCAATTAATACATAAATATTTGTAGGAATTTAGCTTTGATCTTCCACCACTGATTATACTCTAAGCACGTATACAAAATAAGTAACTATTATTAAGCAAATCATTGAAAATGAAATTACCTTTTATGTACCACACAGACTAGCACTCAGAGCTGTGGTAGCAGCTTGTATACTTTGACCATCACAGTACACAATCATCATGTACATTTTCCAAATGAAAATAAATAAATAAATAAATACCATGGAAACTTTATTTTCTCCAAAAGAAATACAAAAATCATTAGGTCAATACTGTATTAATTATCTAATATTATAGCTATATATTTCTACTGGAAATATATATTTAACATTGTTGATCCAATATTTAACTGACTCTGAAGTTCAAGTTTATTTGAATTCATTATTTGTCAATTACTTTAACAACTAATGAGCTATAATTATTTCAAGATAACATTCAATTGTATTCTAAATAGTGATAACAATCAGTATTGACACAGAATAATTTTAACATACTAGATAATATCGTTTCACCAAGATCAGAATATTAAAAGCAGTTAAGGTATTTTTGCATTAGTTACTCTACTTTTAATAACATTTCATCAAAATCCAATCCAGAATTTTTTATATTCATTTATATTTTTTTTAGAGGCTATGTTCTTCTGTGTAGCCATGACTATCCTGGAACTCACTCAAGGGCTGCTGGAAACTCAAGAGATCTCAGATATCTCTTGTCTCTTATTCCCAAGCTATGTAATTAAAGGCATGCACCACCACAAATCCAAAATTTTAAAAAACCACACTATGAAAAAAAAAATTCTACACATCTAAGGATGCACTGAAATGATCTGTGTTGTTTCTTCATGATTTCCACATGTCAAATCTCAACATTAAATCTGCTAGGTTTTTTAAAGAATCTCTGTCTTCCAACTACAGTGTCAATTTCCGGCTGTTTGGAATTCAATAGTGAACTTTACATATAAACATTAACTTATTTCACTGATTTTTCTATCTTAGTCCCTGAACCAAAGATCATTTTTGGCCAGCCTACTCTGTGACTAGATGGTATTTTTCTGGTTATAACAATGTCCCATAATCTCAGTTAAAACACACTGTCATGATGGGGTTGCTATGCTAAAGTCTTCCTTTCCTTTGCTTCTGAATCAATCATGCGGTTCTGGACTTGGCTCTATGAGCAGTGTGACATCAACTTTACTGCAGCTGTGACAGCCAGAACTTACAGCATTTCAGTTCTGAAGCCGAGCCTCCTTGTGAATATTTCTTGCATTCCATAGACACCCAACATCTTTCCTTTCTTCTCTGCCTGGAAGCAAAAGTGTTCTTTGTCTTCCATGTACTCTGATTTCTTTTAAAACGTTCAGTATTTCTAATTATCATGGCTTCTGAAGTATGAAAACACATGTTGTGAAATGTAAAATAGATCTTTTATGCAGATATCAATTTTTTTCTTTGAGGATTGAGAATTTTGTATATGCATGTCATTTGTTTTGATTAAAATGTTCCCTTATCACCTCCTCTAGTTCCCTGTCCACCCTACCATGAAATAGTTTTTCCCTTTACCATGTGTGTAGGTGTGTCATTGCATACATGTGATACATGCTCACCTGTGTTTACATGTGTATGTAGAGGACAGAGTTTGATGTCAGCAGTGTTATTGTATGGCTCTCTACCTTTTTCATTAACTCATGGTCTCTCACTTGTTGATTGGCCTGGTATAGTGTTTTCGCTTACTCTGGGGATCTCCTATATCTGTCTATTGCATGCTGGCATTACAGTACTCTATGACATGTAGGTACTGGGAGTCCTAACTCTGGTACCTCATTCTTAAGTGACAAGGGCTTTTATCCTTGAGCCATCTTCCCTTGTTATCTTGGTGTCTTTTATCCACTCTGTCTCTTACACTCTTTCTGCTTTCTCTTCTGCAAGGTTACCTGAACTCTGAGAGTAAGAATTTCATGGAGACATCCCATTTAGGGCTGAGTATTCAAAGGTCTCTTACTTTCTGCATTGTCTGTGAGTCTTTATACTTGTTTCTGTCTGCTTCAGGAGGAAGTTTTTTGATGAAAGATGTGCAAGACACTGATCCATGAGTATAGGAGTCATTTTATCACTGATTTCTTCTTTTAGACCAGTATTATTTGGTTTTCCCATAGGTTCCTAGGCTCTTTGGTGCAGGCTCTCAGTCACACAAGTAGAATCTGGTATGGGTTCCATGTCTGGAAGTTGTCTTTAGTTAAGTCACTCATTGCTTGGCAACTCTTACAAGCTTGGTGCCACTATTGTCCTAGTATATCTTACAGGCAGTACAGCAATGTAAAGGGTTGTGGTTATATTGGGGTTTACATTTCTCTTTGGATAGCATACAGAGTACCTTTCTGTACTAGAGATGATGACATGTAGGCCTAAGGGCCCTATAAAGACACCAGCTCATCATATCCATAATTCAATGGGCTGTGTAGGTGCTATCTTCAGCTTTGGATCCTTTCTGTTAGTTTGTGAGGATCTACTTACAGTCTTGCAGGTCTTATTTTTGAATGTTATAATTAATACTATTTTTCATATTTTGATTTTATTAAAGTAAAAGGAAAGCATCTAACTTTCCATTTCTTTGATCATATATTCAACAACATTTTATTACAAATATTATATGATTGTTTTAGTTTTCTGGACTAATTTCAGTGTTTCATCATTAATTAGATATGCTAGTATTAATATAGAGATAAATTCCATACACGCACATATATTTCTCAGAATTGTATCTATGCTCATATCTGTGTTTCATAAACATTTTAAGTTCTAATACACAATACATTTTAAATATTGTTCATTTTATACCATAGTATGATGCTTCAACATTTTTACTTGAACTTTTATACATATATTAGGAAGAATCTTCAAAATTAGGTTAATTCTAGTTCCTTGGACTCATGAATACACATATATCTATGAATTATGCATATGTGTATTTATGTTTAAGATCATAATTACATAAGCAATATTGCTAGCATTAAAAAATGCAATTAAATGCATTACTGCTTTCTCTGTATTTTTTAAAGATGTCCTTATTTCCTTATTGCCTGGGTATGAATGTTGCCTACATATATGTATGTGTACCATGTACATGTGTGGTGATTGCAGAGCTCAAAACAGAGTGTTGGTTCCCCTGAGACTGGAGTTACCTATGGCTGCAAGCTGCTATATGTGTGCTGGGAGTAAAACGGGTATCATTTTAAAGAGTAACAGGTGCTCTTTTTATTGATTTTTATTGAGCTCTAATCTCTGCTCCCCTCCCTGCTTCTCCCCTCCCTACCCATTTCAACCCTCCCCCAAGGCCCCCAAGCTCTCATTTTACTCAGGAGATCTTGTCTTTTTCTACTTCCCATGTATCTATGCTCTTAACTGCTGGGCTGATTGTCCAACCATAGTTATTTTCTTAAACTCTTGCTTCTATTGAGCTAGAAACTACTTTTATTAAACAAATGGAAGACAACTATGCATGGATGAACACCCCTTTCATAGGAGTTAAGGATGACTTTGGTACTGGGACATTCTCTTGCTGGGAAATATAGGAGCCTCAAAGCCTGTGTTTGGAATATCTCTTGTTTCAGATAAATTTCTCTGTTCCTGATTTAATCGGCACTGCTTAATTATGTGCATCATGTGACACCTTAATAGCCCCAGTGCTAACTAAGAATGCTTCTAATAGAGATGAAAGCATCATTTTTACCAACCCAGGCATAACACACACACACATACAGACACACACAGTTATTTGTGCTTAGGGTACATTCAGATAACAGACAGTTAACCATCATCAACCATAAAAGCCAACAGTGAGAGAGCATTCACAGTGCTGTAGAACTAGTGCCTCTAATCCCGACTTTTATGATTATCCAAGAGGATAAACATGTTGTTACAATGGAATCTTTTCCCAGGGCTCTTTTAGCAACACTTGGTAACCACTAATTCATTTTCTGTCTAGCAGTTAGGAAGCTCTGTATCTGGTATTTTATCTTTCATGAAATACTTCCAATGCCTACACATGTTTAGAATATAGCCATCCATTCTTGATTTTATGAGCGAATGATACTCTTTCTCATGAATTAATTTTGCCTTCTTTGTATCTTGATCAGTTTTAGGGAATGGACTTATTTGTGTTTTCTTGAAATCTTCAGACAAATTGTCATGAGCACTCATGTAAAACTTTTTTGTTTGAACACATTATTAATTATTTTTGAATATAGGCCTACTAGATCTCGGTAGCACACTTGGGGATTTTGTGTGTTACTTTCCAGGACTAGCAATTGATTATCATGATGCATTTCATATTAAACATATTTCAAAGTAAAAAGAAACTGTAAGCTTCTGTCTTCCAGAGTGAGTGCAGCACTCTCAAAGTTTTAATAGGACAACATTAAAACAGTGAGTGATTCTTGATTTGGCTTGTTTACAACTTGTAACCAATATGCTTTGAGTAAAGGAACAGATAATGGCCCTGTCATAGTTCTAAATAGATTCTGGGTATAAAGGGTCTGCTGCACCCCTCAGCATGATTTCCACTCAAATGCTTTCAATGGATCCAAAAGAACACTAAAGCGTAGTCATGGTATGGTGGGTTCCCCTGACTGACGCACCAGTGCTGATAGACAGACATTAGAACTCTTCTTGCTTTGACAGATGGCACGGGAAGCTGGTAGATAACTAGTATGTGTCTTTCTGGTGGGAGAGTTCAATGTGCAGATTCCACTGGATGCCTAAAGCACAATGTGACACACCACAGACGAGCTATAGATAATGTAGCTTAAGAAAGTCTTACACATTAAATCTTTGAGTTATCTATTTCCAAAAGTAATGATGATGTATTAGAGACTATTTTCAAATTTCTTTATCCTTAAAAAATGAAGAATGATGTAATGGTTTCAAATTTAAATTATTATAGCAAAATTATATCACGTTAATCAAAAATTTTTCAAATATGTAGGAGCAAGAGAGCATTAACTTGTGTCAGTTGTCATTACACATTGGATTCATGTATCAAATGTATAAAATGACATGTTATTCCATAAATTTGTGTGACAAAAATACACATAATGCTAATTTTAAAATAAGTAATTTAAATTACATTTACTATATGTTCAAGCTTAGTGATTTAATTATACAGGAAGTAAAGCTGCCTTTCGACATTCATCCGTGCCTCACCCTCACTCCCGAATATTTTGGTTTCAGATATCCTTCTTTAATTTAGGTTCTGCATTTACAATGTGTAGCAATGAAAAATGTGGCCGATGATACCATCACTGCTTGTATCGTGGAGGCTTCACTTACTTCCCTAACTAATTTGTAATTAGCCTAAGAAGGAAACTATCAAGGAAGAGAGTGAGGGCGGAAGATACCAAATAGCAGAGCTGCACACCGTGACCACAAATCAGAGCAGTTCATGGCTGAGATAGCTGTCTGAGTATGATACACAGAAATTACTGCCTCTTCCGAGTTTGCCACAGCTTACATCGTTTCTCCAGAGATGCGAAATGCATACCAAGTGTGGATGTGGAGGCATTTAAATCTAGGGAAAGGAAGTGGAAAAGTGAGCCAATTTGAGGAAGGAGGATTTGGATATGATTTGAGATGTTTGATGTTACAAGATCAGCTAAATGTTATGATTCCACAGGAATGTTATAAGGCCACTGATAAAAAGATCAATGTAATAATCATGGATTTCTCTTCTGTTAAACAACAACAATAGTTAGAAGACAGGGGGATTAAAACAGCATCTATTACAATAAAAAAATTAAAAACAAAAATAAAGGATTCAGCTTATAATTTAAAAAAAATGTTTAGAAATTTGTGGATAGAACCAAAACTAGAAAGCAGAATTTTAGACTAAGATATATTGATATTGCAATTTATTATATTAGAACATCTGTCATCATAATTTTGAGCCTTTCAACCACTGAAGTTTCCAAAATATTTTATTAAGGGTATCAATCAATACCACAAATTATATATAGCACAAAGATCCTCCCTGTTCCAAAGAATCAAAAGTCTTAGAGAATATAGGTAAGGAGGTCAAATGTCTTTCCTAGTGTTCTAACACACTTTCAAAGCAAATGTCAAGATAGTTTGTGGAAATCAATTAAATGTGAATAAGAACATCTTAGGGACAAATGTCTGTACATAGACATTCAAGCCATTTTCATGCTGCTTTTTTAAATAAATAAATTTATTTATTTATTTAACATCCCAGCAGCAGTCTCCCTTAACTCCTGTCCTCCCAGTCCCTCCCCCAACACACTCCTTTTGTTCTCAATCCTTCCCCATTCACTCCTTCTCCCTCTGCTTAGGAAAGGACAGGTCTTCCCGGAATATCAACAAAACACGCAAGTCAAGTTGCACTAAGACTAAACACCTTTCCCTATGTGAAGAATGGGCAAGACAATCCAAAGAGGAGTAGGGTTCCAAAAGCTAGCAGACCAGTTGAAATTCCCTCATCCTGCTGTTATGATTCGCATATGAGGAACAATCTACACAGCTGTAACTTATATTCAGAGTGCCTATGTCAGTCCTATGCAGGGTCCCTGAGTTTTGATTCAGTCTCTATGAGCACCTATAAGTCCAGATTAGTTGATTCTGTGGGTTTTCTTGTGGTGTCCTCGACCCCCTTGGCTCCAATAATGCTTTCTCCCTCTTTCTGCAGGTTTCTCTAAACATATTGATACTTTTTAATGAAGTCTCTGACATGAACTACTCTTATACTCTCTCTCTCTCTCTCTCTCTCTCTCTCTCCTTCCTTCCTTCCTTCCTTCCTTCCTTCCTTCCTTCCTTCCTTCCTTCCTTCCTTCCTTTCTTTCTTTCTTTCTTTCTTTCTTTCTTTCTTTCTTTCTTTCTTCTTTTTCTTGGCTTTTTGAGACAAGGTTTTTCTGTGTACCTTTGGAGCCTGTCCTGGAACTTGCTCTGTAGCCAAGGCTAGCCTCAAACTCACAGAGATCCACATGTCTCTGTCTCCCAATTGCTGAGATTAAAGGCATGAGCCACCACTGCCCCACCCACCTTTTATTCTCTTAAAGATATACACTTTGAGTAGCCAAAAATGTTTATGTGGTAAACTTAGAGGTAAAACTACCTTTGAATTAGTTAGTAGTTCATATCAATGCTAAGATAAGGAAAGTGATTTTTGAAATTCATTCAAAATTATTTCTGAAAATTATTACTAATAAGATTAATATCAGCCCTTCCTTTTTATTTTTATTTATTTTCAGTTTTAAACGTGAGTGTGTGTGTGTGTGTGTGTGTGTGAATGGTGTTTAAGCACACATGTGCACTTATGTACATGCCTGTGTATGAACAAGCAGAAGCCAGAGGAGCACATCTGGTGTACCGCCTAACCTCTCCATCTTACTCCTTTTAAACAGTGCCATTTATTTAATCTGTAGCTTGCTAGTTCCAGAAATCTTCCTGTCTCTGTAACTTCCTGGTACTGTCATGCAGCTGTATACCCAGCCAAACCCAGTTTTTTACAAGGGTGCTGGAATCCAAACTCAACCCCTTGTGTGTGCAGAGAAAGCACTCTTCAACAACGAGCCATCTTCCTGTCACCAGTGTTCCTTCCTGCAAGATTACATAATAATCAACGAGGTGTATCTTCTCATTACACGAAACTGACATCTAATAAATGAGGTATATTCAAATTCTAACTTTAGCTGTTTGCCAAACTCAGAGGAAAATATCACCAGTCTCTGCTCAAAAGTAGAAGTCTGTTTAACAATAAAATTCATCACTGATGAGTATGTGTCTTCTCTTGGAGGACTGAACATCTCAAGGGTATAGTTTTGATCCTAAAACAAAAACTTGTTTGAGCTGGGAAGATGACTCATCAGATAAAGGTGATTTTTCACAAGCCTGATGACCTTGAGTTCGGGAATCTTACATAAAATTGGAAGAAGAGAATGAACTCCAAGGTTGTCCTTTGACCTCTATAGGTCATGGCATATATGTGCCCCCTAAACTTTCCCCATTTTCTCTCTCACACACAGACATTTACACACAAAACTATGCATAAAATAAAGTTGAAAAATGAACTTGATCTTGAACAAGTATATTTGCAGTCAATGGCTCTTATGAATTATGGGTGATAGGAAGAATTGTAAAATAATACTATAGCTAAATCAGTCATATTTAACACATGAATAATGTGTAATATGCAGGCTACAGAAAAGTTCTTGCATGTACCAAATACAGGGAAGGGAGGGACTTGATTAATAGGTAAAGAGAACCTGTTTAATTAATATAGAATGAATAAATATATAAATATTCAAAATGTACACATGGTATTCTACTCCAGTGAATTTAAGTTTGATTTAACACCCTCATCAAGTAATTAGGTATCTCACAACTGACCTTCACTTTGACTCCATGGGGATTCAGTACTTTGACTCCACAAGCACTATATTCCCCATCGTATCTACTTGTATACACCCACCTCACACACACACACACACACACACACACACACACACACACACGCTCACACCTACAGAGAGAGAGAGAGAGAGAGAGAGAGAGAGAGAGAGAGAGAGAGAGAGACATGTTATGCTATATGAACTGGAAATGCAGGGCCTACAGGAAAATGACTTCTGAAGTTGCCTAAAGTTGAGATAGTTCTTCAGGACTCCTTCTTCATAAAAGAGTCTGCCAGACATTCTGCAAAACACAGAAGAAAGTGACTGATAAACTGCCAATATAGAGGGATTGCCTTTGTAATCCTGCTTCATGGAAAGGTCTGCAGGATACTATCAGCCTATATGCTGAAGACGGGTGCTGAAATGCAAGATGTCTCTGTCAATGCTAGAGTTTTGGAAGCTGCTTACAATGCACTTCCTGTTTACTTAAGTAATCTTATATCCTTCTTGAGTCTTTGATGGAGTTGAAAAATAGTTATAATTGTATTATCCTTAGTTATGATAAAAGATAAAGTAGATATAATTATTGCAACTATAATTCTTGCTTGATAATTATTTTGTTGTATGTAATCTTGCTATGTTAATGTTAAAACCTTCCTTTTTATTAAGACAGAAACGGAGAGGTGATGAAGAATTCCCGTTTGTATGCTGTGAATATGTTATATTACCATTGGTTAATAAAAAATAGCTGCTCCAGCCTATAGCAGGGCAGATTATAGCCAGGATGGAAGATATAAATATATATAGAAAGAAAGTAGGTGGAGTCAGAGAGAAGGCATAGAGCTGCCACAAGAGACAGATGTCACCGCTGTAGCCCCCCAGAACTTTGCCTGTAGGCCACAACCTTGTAGTGATGCACAGACTAATGGAGATATGTTAGTTTAGAATATAAGAGCTAACTAGAAATATGCATAAGATAATAGGTCAAGCAGTGTTGTAATAATAAAATTTCAGTGTGATTATTTCAGGTCTGGGCACCCGGGAATGAACAAGCAGCCTTCCTTTACAGGGGACCATAATGTTTCCGCAAATAATTTGCATACATCTGCCGTGTCCTGAGTATTTGAATTTGGTCATGTTTAGAAATAATGGTCTAATTCATTTGGAGGAAAAACTGGAAGACAATATAGCCTATAATGTGTGATATGTGTAGCTGGACTCTTTCACATATTCATCAAGAATTAGCAGCAAAGAGAACCAGAACAAAAGGTATTAGAGAATTGCAAGGGGTGGATAGTGGAGAAAGAAAGAAAAGGAAACGTGAAGCAACAAACTTTTTCACTCTTTACAATGTTCTCCTGCGTATTGGTTGGAGCAAGGGGAAAGCAATGATAACCATTGGGATATGGATAACAAAGCCACTCCTCAATAGATGGAGTCAAAGGCAAGGGCCATTTCTTTGTCAAATTTCAGAAGCCCTTTTCTTACTCAAAGGTATTTCTGCCTCCTCACGCTTCTTGTTAATGACTATTCACGAAGTGGAAAGCACGGTGATGAGAAATTCTATCCTAATGTAAAATGTAAGCAGGAACAAGAAAGACACAGTTTTCCCTCATCTCTCTGTATACACCTCTTCTCATTTAAAAAATGAGGTGCAATCACTCGCCTTGATTGCTTTTGTACCTAAGGTCACACAGTTGCCTTGCATGCCCGTATAGCAAGAGGTGTTAGTCAGTGCAGCAGTGCAACATGTTTGGGGAGATTTGCTCTTGTTCGGTTCGTTTTCCTAGTTCGCTTTCACTACCCTTCACAATTGAGAAATCTCGTAGATTGACTCTCTTTTCCATTCCCTTGAGGCTTTGTAATGTAAATTATTCTCCCTCTCACTCAACACATCATTTTTTTTTCCCAAAGTAGGATTATCCTTAGTCATACTTAGACTTATCTTGTTTTATCATTTAAAAAGATTATTTTCACCTCTTAATTATGCATATGCATTGCATCTGTGTGTGGGTGCTACACGTGGGTGCAATTTATTTTTTCTAGAAGGCAAGAAGACAGAATCAGAACCCCTGAACTTGTAAGCAATTGTGAATCACAGCAGCTTTAACATCAGTTAATGCTCTAAAAAAATATATATATACAGATAGTCAATAGGCATTGGAGACAACACAATCAAATTTACAAAGAGTTTATAGTTGTAATTAAGTGAACTGGCCTATGGATGTTTACTTATCTTTGTACTGAATAGTGAAAGAATTGGGTTTAATATTAACCTATTGTTGGTTGTACACACTCAGTTATCTTAAAATAAATGGAAAAGAAAATTATTTATGAAGGTTTCTTACAGCTTTTTGGGGAAAAAATCTACCTCAATTCCCACTAAATTAAATGCTATGAGAAGTTCTACTATAAAATAGAATTAGTTTATTGGCAGCCTATATTTTCTCCTCTAAACTTTCCTGCAAATTTAAGGACAAACAGAATATCAAGAAAAAGTTTCCACCAACTCTTGAAATATTTAAATAAAATTGCAGGAGATCAAATTCTAAAATTTTGAAGAACATTTAAAAATAAATAAATGAAACTGAATTGAGAGGGGAAAAAGCTTTCCTTCATGCCATCATCAGACTCTGCCTCATAAAATAGAATCCTTAATAAAATGTTCACGAAAATTTTATGTGCCAGCATTTTGACACTATGATCACATCTTGCAGAACAACACACACACAATCAAAAAGTAAAATAAAATAAAATAAAATAGAAATAAATAAAATGCACATTTTCCATATTTTCCTATTGAGTGCAGTTTTAAACTTAGTACACACACACCTTCTTACCCAGTCACAATTTCATGTCCTCTTACATTGTAACTTAATAACCCATTATCTGTAATTAGTGCTGTCCACATATTTCTGGGTGTAGGCCAATTTATTTATGAACAACCTACAAGGATATATCTTTGGAAGACCAACACTGTCTACTCCAGAATCTATCAACCATCCCTAGCTTCTCTGCTGGTGGAAGGGCTCATTAATCCTTTCTTCCTCTATGTTAAAATACTGACTGGCTTCATCAACTAACCTTGTGTAGGCAACCCCAGCTGGGAATTCATGAATGTAATGGTAAAAATATCTTTGATTACATACTCATACAATGTTATTTGTTTTTTTTAAGAGCTTATTGATGGCCTCCATATAGATAAAACAGTTTCGAATAATAGGCATTTAAAAGCTACAATTCAGCAAATCTAAGATTTATTTATTTATTTAGTGTAGTCTTTGGGATCTTTTGTGTAACTAGTCAAACATCTGCAAATAGTGATATCTTGATTCTAACATACCATTTGTGTCCACTTATTTCCTTCCCTTGTCTTACTGCTCTGGCTAAGACTCCAAACAACGTACAGAATATGAATCGAGAAGACGACACCTTTGTTCTGTTTCTGATCTTAGTGGAAGCATGCTGAAGGAGAGAGACTCATATTTCCTTGAGTGTATGGTTGCCTATTACCTTGTGGATGGGCTCTTACCAGTTCATGCATGACCAGCACTAACCGGACTCAGTGGGTGATTAACAACAACAACAACATTTCATGAAGTGGGTGGGAGACAATTTGAAATATCTCAGGAGGAGTTAGTTGGATGGGGAGTGAACAGTGGCTAAGATAAAATGCATCACATATATGAATTTTTCAATGAATACATACGATATTATTATTTAAAAATTAAAAATTTCAAGGCTTTCTTTCCTAAATTCCTATGCTCCTTATCATTACCTGAATTCCATTCCTTCATCATAAAGTTGAATATCCCTCATGTTTGCAATGACCTTTTAATTCTGTTTCTCTTGAGCCTAATTTCTGATTTATATTCCTTTTACTTTGGTGCAGGCATTGTTGTGTGTCACGACAGTCATAAGTGCCTTAGAATCCTCATCACTTCAAAGTATTAACTTGTCACCATTTTTGCCAAAAGCCTGAAGCAAACAAGCAAACAAACAACTACAAAACAAACAAACAAACAAAAAACAACTATATCATCCTCCTGTGATGTATAGAACCCCGGTTTGCAGATCTAAACTCATTAGATTGAATTCCAAGTGGGGTGACAATTTAGGGAACCCCAAACTTGCAATGGTAAATGTTTCTTAACACACAACAATCAAATTTTAATATGAAACCAAATGCTTAAGGAATCTGAGGTGTCTGTCAACAGTAGTCTCCACTTCATAACCTAACTAGCCTGCAGCCTTTGCACTGTGTTTGCTCTCATTCCACATTATGCCAAGACACCTCATGGCTCAGAGTCATGAGGTTTGTATAGTAGAGACTGCAGTGTTTTCACACACGTACAAAAGCTTCTGTTAGTACAGAAGTAAAAGGGTTAAGTATGGAATACAAAGGCTTTTTCTGGTTTCCTGTTGTTATTCTGCAGCATGTAAATATTAAACTAGTCTATCTTTGACTGGATTGTGTTGAATATTCAAATTTTATATTTAACATGGAAGCAGGAGTTCAACAAAATTAATTTGGGTTTAAGATTGGGAAATTGTTTCTAATAATTTCTGAACTGGGACTAAATTTTTTTGCCACTTTTGCTTATTATTGGTTCCACTATTCTTTGTGAATTTAAACTCTCGGGTTACAATGTTGGAAATGTTTTCTTTTCATTATATTGGCTATTTAAAATACATTTAAAGTTCATTATAGCATACAATATGATAAAGATATAAATGTCCCAAATAAGTTTGATCAGTTTGCCTTCATGATGTTTGAATTATTCCTTCCTAACAGCTGTTATATTTCCAGATATGATTAGAAATAAATCAAACAACAAAAATAAGTTGAGACTTTTCGTCCGGTGACAGATGGAGATAGAGGCAGAGACCCTCATCAGATCAACGAACTGAGCTCCCAAGGTCCAGATGAAAGGCAGAAGGAGGGAGAAGAGGAGCAAGGAAATCAAGACCAGGAGAGGTTGGTCCACCAACGGAGGCAGTGTGCCTGTTCTAATGGGAGCTCACCAAATCCAGCTGGACCGGGTCTGAATAAGCATGTGATCAAACCGGACTCACTGATTGTGGCTGACAATGGAGGCTGACTGAGAAGCTATTGCTAAAGGCACTGGGACTTGTTTTTACAGGATGTTCTGGCTTTTTGGGACCCTACTCTATTTGGATGCACAGCTACCTAGGCCTGGATGTAGGGGGGGGTGGGCCTTGGACTTCCCACAGGGCAAGGTTCCCTGCCCTCTCTCAAGCAGGGAAGGAGAGGGAGGAGGTGGCGTGGGGGAGCTGGAGGGTTCTAAGGCACTTATGACTGTCTTTGTATGCCCTTGATTAATTTATAAAAGATGAGGATAAGTCCTCTATGAAAAAATTTAAAAATGCTATGCGGTCCCAGATAACCTTAAAATGGCTGTAAAAATAGTAAGTGTTGAAAATAATCACTATTATCAAAGTCTAGATGTAGATTATCACCAAATAAATGACTGCTGAACTCTGGCATGATCGGCCTTGGTTGGGTTTCTATCTTTTAATTTTTCTTTCTGTTTCTGTGTATATTTTTTAAAGCAGAAATGAAATAAATTTACATAAACTTAATGAAAATAAACATCACAATTAGAATGTCTGATAGGTTCATGTGATTATGTCCATACATGCAGAATTATATTGAAAGAATGGCACTTATTACTCCTTCCTGAATGAAGGAAGGAGCGCAGGGACTGATTACCTCGCCCTCTGCAGTAGGAACCTACTTTTCTAAAGAGTCAAGTGTTGGATGCACTACAGTAACCTGCTGTGTGCTGAATGGAGACCGCTCCAGGCCAGCAGCTCTCCACCTGTGCTTTTAGGAGCAACAGTATTGGCATCCTTAACAAACTTGTTAAGAAATGATGATCCATTTGTTTGTTCCATCCCCAAGTCTTAAATGCCAGAAATGTTAGCTTATCCTTTCATCACTCTTATCACTCTTTGAGGTGATCCAGATGCAGTCAGGAGTTCATATGTCCACAGGTACAGGATGCAATACAGTTAAAACAAAATTTTCCTCTAATGCACTGTGTGTTATTTCTGTAAATTTCAAATGAAAATAATGGTCTTTCATATTCATGAATCTCAATTTTCTTATTACTATGTCAAATAATTTTTGACATTATGGTTTATCTTATTGCTCATATGTTTCGTGTGATTTAAGTATTTTTAACATGTTACTCCTGCTATTAAAATGCACAGAGTTCTTTAATATGAAAATGTTCCTAACCTAGAAGTTATTAATTAATATAATGTAATATAAAATGACAAACAGTCAAATAATTTTTGACATTATGGTTTATCTTATTGCTCATATGTTTCGTGTGATTTAAGTATTTTTAACATGTTACTCCTGCTATGAAAATGCACAGAGTTCTTTAAAATGAAAATGTTCCTAACCTAGAAGTTATTAATTAATATAATGTAATATAAAATGACAAACATAATTAATAATTTTCACATCATAGTTTATATATAAATGTGTATAAAATATAATTTTCAAGAGCAAAGAGAAAGAAACAGATATGAACAAAGAAAACTACAGCAAGAACAAATATACACAATTCTATTACAGAGTGTGGTGGCACATGTGTGTCCCCTGTGATTAAAAGTACAGAGGTGTAAGAAGATTGCTTTGAATTAAAAAATATTCAGTTAATTATAGTAAATTTTACAAAGAAAGATAGGAAGGAAGGAAGGAAGGAAGGAAGGAAGGAAGGAAGGGAGGAAAAAAGACAAATGAGTAGATAGAGATATTTGTGATAGATAGATGGTAGATAGATAGATACTAGTAATAAATTAAAAATAAAATAAAACTATATCCTTCACAAGTTAATTTCCTAGACTTAAAATGAAACAAGATAGTCATGTTATGCTCAAATAAATAGATACATCTAGTTGCCTATAACAATATAGAAATATAATATTGTTTCATGGTTCTAGAATGATGCTACTAAGAAGCAGCTATAAACACTACTTATTGATGAGAGTCAGGATTGGGCATATTTACCCTTGAGAGAATATGCATATCTACATATTGAATTTAACAGAAATGCATGCATCTGTGTGTTTGTACAAAATTGAATATTTAGAGTCATACACAAACTTTTCTTTCCTGAATGAAAACAACAGCAACCAAAGGTCCAAAGATGAAAGTGACAAAACATGAGGAGGGTTGTCTATGTACAGTGTAGTCAGAGAAATCACTTAGGTACAGTGACTTGAACAGAATCAATGAAGTGAGTGAAATCCCTGCAAGAACCTGGGGTAAGTCAGTGTTAGCAGAAAGAAATATGGCACATGGAATACTATCCATATATGTTAATATTTTGCTACCACTTTTTAATGTACTAACACTTGGAATAGTCAGTTATCAAATCTTTAATTTTCCATATCAAAAGTATTGTTCAAGTTTCTGTTCTAAAGATTTAAAGTGATCTAAGTCATCAACATAAAATTTATCCTGTATGATCTCATTGATATATGTAGAATCTTTAAAAGAAAAAAAAGTAAACAGGTCAGAACCAGTAGAGTTGGCACCAGATGGGAAGTCAGTAGTAAAGGAAAATGGATCTAAACATGTTATGCAGCAAGCTCAGTCTCTGCACAAAATGAACATTGCAAACAACCAGCTCCATTCTATTGAGAAATTTCTAAGCTGCTTTAGACTTTTGTAACAACAAATACATCTAGTTTCCTTTCTCCTCCACTTACAGGAATTTGTTCACCATCATTTTTTAACACTATGTGAGTGGCTATGACACTTTTACAAACACATACCTTATAGATATTTAGAGCCAAGTCTGGGACTGTCACACTTTCTCTTCACAATGCCTAATGTTGAGACATTTACAATTCTTATTATGAGAAAGGATTCTCATGTCTATTTATAGCCACTGGCATGTTATACAAAATATATTAGTTCTTGATATTTATGCATGGTAGCAATATAACTTCTGCCAGAGGCGTGTACATTACTATATGTTTGTGTCCACATATAAAATATTTTCCTGTATGACCACAATTTTTTCTTTTGCCTACAAGTATTTATTTGAGTAATCTGACACATGACTTGATTTAATATAAATGTGGGGCAGTTATGATGTGGACTAAATATGACTCATTTCTAGTGACATTTGTAGGTGTTAAAAGAAAAGAAATCTAAGACTCAGACCTTTGACAATGAGAATAGCATGTAGGGATACAAAGATATGATCAAAGCTAAAATCTGGTGAATTGAGCCTTTACCAGGATTTAGATCTTGATTTTCTCTCAAGAGCAAGTATTAAAAGCTGGGTCTTCAGCTTGGTGTTATTGAGAGATACTAGAACAGTGATTCTCAGCCTCTGGGTTGAGACTCTGGGGATTGATATCCTGTATATTGAATATTTATATTATAATAGCATGACAGTAGTAAATTACAGTTATGAAGTTACAATGAAATAATTTTATGATTTGGGGTCACCACAGCATGAAGAACTGTATTAAAGGGTCCAGCATTAGGACCTTGTGAACAACTGAGAAAGAATATAAAAACTTTAAGAGGCAGGGCCCAGTGAGAGTTTTGCAGGTCACTGGAATGACTGAGATAAGACTCTCTCTCCCCGCCCTCTATCTCTCCCCCCCCCCATTGAATTAATTGTCTCCTGGTGTAGTGGTAAATCCAATCAGTTTATTTTACCAACTCTCTAAGATTCCATAACCAATATACATTTTGTAGAGGCATTTGTAATTTTTAGAACATTCTGATATTAGAAAAGTAAAAAAAAAAAATCTTCATACCAGCCAGAACAGAGTGAATTGTCCTCTAATAAATACAAACATAGAAGTATTTGGCAAATGGCAAGTACTGGAGGCTAATGAGTGGGCTTTGGTAAGATTGGATATGAGCTCACAGACCTTTCAAATTAGTGACTAGACACAGTAGAATCTTCAGTTTTGAGACACAATGCCACACTGTAGCCTAGGTTGGCTTTGTGCTACCCTCTTCTGTCTGCTTGGACACTGTTCTTTTAGATGCATCTGTAGCTCAAATTCTAATTGATCTTAAAAATAAAAAACCAGAGTCAGATACTAGGGAGTGAAAGCTGCAAGGTCAAAGAAGCAGAGTAGTCAGCCACTAGGTCTTACCCTTATAAAATCCTCAGAACCAAGGGGGCAAGATTCTGTCTCTAAAAATCCTCAGACTTAATGCTTTGAGCACATATTTCTCTCTGCCCAGGCATATCCCTTCCTGTCTCTACCTCCCAGGTGCTAGTATTAAAGGCATGTGACTCCCAAGTGCTTGGATTAAATGTGTGAGCCACCACTGCCTAACTCTGTTTCTCTTTGTGATTGAATTAATCTTGTGTTGCCCAAGCTGGCCTTGAACTCACAGATATTCCTCTGCCTTTGCCTCCGGAGTGCTGCTATTAAAGGTATGTGTCATGTCATCACCACTGCTTGGCCTCTATGACTAACTAGTGGTTAGCGCCACACTATAATATTCAGGCAAGTTGGGTTTTTTTTTTTTTTTGTTAGATCACAGACAAAATATCACCACATGCATCTGCTATGTTCTTTTATTCTGTGTTGAGAGCTGAGAAGCCTGGCTTTGTCCACTTACCCTAGACTCCACCCTATTCTGCACTCTCAAATTTCACTGAGTATGTAACTTTAAGGAAAGGCTGGAGTCCAGTGATGGCCCATTTTTTTTCTTTCTAGTTGCTTCATTAAAATATTACTGACAAAACTATAAAAAAGGACAGTAAATCTATTATTTACCCAATAAATGGAAAAGAGTAGGATCAACAAGGAGAAGACTGACTCTGATAGCTCAAATGTGCATTGTTTAATTGACCAGATTTGGAATTGCAGAAGACATTGAGGCATATGTCTGTGCACAGAGCGAAGACATTCCCTGTAGGATCCACTGTTGGGAAAATAGCCACACAGAATGTAAGCAGCATGATTTTATGTGCTGGGAATTCAAGGAGAACAAAAGCAGAGGGGAGAAAAGAAAGGCAGCTGAGCACCAGAAGCGATTTTCTGTGTCCTCGCCCACTGTGATGTGAATTGTTCTGCTTCCTGACTCACTCCGTCTCTGCCGCAGTTTACTTAGCCATCTGACACTAGGAGTCAATAATAAGTCTTTCCTCTTTCTGGCATCTCTTTTGAGGAATTTGATCACAATGATGAGAAAAAGAGACAGGGAAGAAGTGATCTAGGCTTTGAAACGCCTGCCCTAGTGTTGTCTTGGGTGACGGGTATCCACATATTCCATAGCAACACTTTTGACTGCAGAATTTCTCACAGACAGTAAGAACCTAAGGCTGCTGTCCTCTCTACTTCTCCACAGAGATAATCGATGTAAACATTCTCATAGTAAATAAATTGCTCTCGTTTTGATGTAAGAAGCTGTGAGTACTAGGAGAGTTACAGAACTTCTTTGTCATGTGATTCTTAGCAGGGCACTTGGTCTATCAACTGATGCCTATGATACAGCTAATGTTACAAGTCATGAAGGGGAAAACTCTTGGAGTCACAAATTAGGTGAGACCTAAGAGTAGATAGACACTGAGCAGTAACTCATATTTACGAAAGGTTGCATTATGAGTGGCCACCCAAACTCCTGTCTTTGCAGTGTTGCTGTTGATTGTTTTTAGCATGCATTGGGGTAGTTGGATGTTTTCTTTTCCCTGTGATGAATCCTGGATAGAGACTTATTGGTCTTTGTGGTTCCAGAGCTACATATATTAAGAAGAACTGTTGCATAAGAAAAAATAAAATATTTTAAATTTCTAGTTATATAGGCATATTACATATTGCTTCAGATCTAGATTCCAAGGACACATGCACAAGGCTGGAGGAACCTAAGATTGTTTGAGGCCATTCTAGGATATAAGGTGAAACACACACACAAACACGCACAAAGAGAGAGAGAGAGAGAGAGATAAAGAGAACAACATGTGGTGATCTAACAAATAAAGCTTACCTGAAGATCAGAGTGTGGAGCTAGCCACTAGTTAGCTGTGGGAGATAGTGGGAGGATAAGGATGGTGGAGGAGCAGGGAAATGATGCAAATTCAATGCTTGTGAAAGAATTTTTTTAAAAAAATGAGCCATAATCTCAAAAAGAATTCACCATGTTCATTATAATTTATCCTTTTACCCACTTTTCTCCAAATTGCTGAATTCTAGCTCGGCAGTTGTGTCTGTGCTGTGCATTCCCTGTGCTTAGAGTCATAAGTTTTTGTGATGTATTTTGTTTTTCAGTTTTGCATGTTTTCAAGTCTCATTACGTTTTCAACTTCTCACTGTGATACAAACTGAAGTTGAATGATTTTATAAAACACCATCCCTAATATCAAAACACTCCTTTTAAAAATAAATGATACCTTTCTACCTATTTTTAGCTCTAATATTGAGAAAAGAAAGAACAAGTGGGGAAAGAGAATGAATTGTCTACCACACATGTAAGAATTTGGACAAAAGGAATGAATTGATCTAAAACAACATGATATTAAATAGAAATTTTAGCACATAGTTATATGGTATGCTGAATGAAGAAAATATAATATAAGGTAAGGTATATTTTTCTGAATATTTTTACATATACTCCAAATTCTCTAATATATGAAGAGTATCATATCAAATAACATAGATGGATAAGGAATACATATGTGAAGATTATAACTTTCTATAAGCAAGTAATAGAGAACTGGAACACAGATTAAGAAAAAAAACTAAAGAGCTTGTGTACAGAATTACAAGGGCATGTGAGACATCTCTAGTGGTGAAAATATCATGCAAGCTTGTCTACCTGAATCAGTGCCCTGAGCCTAAATGGAAAGAGAGGATCTACTCCACAATGTTGTCTTCTGAACTACACAGGAACTTGGCAATGCTCTCCGCAAACCCCAACCATAAACACTGTATACATATGAACACATTGATAATAACAGGATTTTAAAAATTAATAAATTCAAAGAACAATTCTCCAGCATATATAAGAAGTTGTAGATGTTTACTTAAAAGCCACAAAAGAATAAATGACATAGACACAAAATGTTCCTCCTTCAATTTAATTTGAGGTATTTGTGGTCTGAAAATCTATGGAAAAATAATTAAAATGCTGGCTTCAACTGTTGACAGTTAATACCTATTGAAAAAGTCTGAGATAATTTAATTACTGTGCTTGATATTCTCTAAGATTTTAACATTAAATATTTTAAGGTATGCTCTAAATTAGTCATTAAATAGTAACCGATGTTGCTTATAGAGAACACATGTCTATTTCATAAAATAGGAAGTTCTCATCACATATAACCCAGTAGCTCTGTAAAGGTAATCTTATAATAGCTACATCCAGTGTATGCTTTAGCTCAAAATATATTTATTAAATGACCAAATGTACACGGAATGTATATATATATATTCCTTGGTTAAAAATTGAATGATTGGCAGTTTAGCACATCTGGCTATACAGAACCCAAATACGACCTTGAGATACTCAGCTGCATAAGGTGACTAATAAATCGAGGTACTCTGTTTTACCCAACTTGCATATTTTTTCAAGCTGGTTCTTGAAGGAAATGACCACACAGTATTCTATGAATTGAAGTAATTTCTGAGGTTCTAACACTAATCTTGTAAAAACAAATCAATCTTCTCAAATGCATTTGAACTTCAGTATCCTGTAACTATCTTGACTCATAATACTTTTAACAAGTCCATTAGAGATGTGCAATGATGTATATATTGTAATAAGGATTTAAACTAATAAGGTCACACATTTCTAATGTTAAAAATAGTACTAATTTTAAAATAGTTTGCTGCTTTTTTATTTACTTATTTATTTCTTCATTCATTCATTCATTCATTTTTTTTTTAATTCAGAGTGCCAGCCATGTGGAAGCCAGAGGAAAGTCCTTTATCCTCATCATATGTTACTGTTTCATTCAACATATAAAACTACCTGGCAAAATAACTGTGCAATATTTTGTCATATTGTTATGGGTAATGTCATTCCTCTTGTCCCAATTTTGCCTCCTACTGTTTATCCAATATCTGTTTTTGTAATCCCAAATCAATAAATAGATGGACTGATATCAGTTATTTTCACAAAGTATATTTAAATTAGGTCTGTGTTTTATAAAGTTATTTAACTGTACTTTGTAGCACAGTTCAGATTTTGAAGAAAACCAGCTTAGTAGACATTTGATGAATTCAAATTTTTCTCTGTTCACTTGTAAATTAATATAAATTAATTGTATGTGGAAATCTCAAAGCAGTGAATTATTAGAAAAACCTTACTTTGATTTATTACTGCAATTCTCATATTAGTTTTAAACAGAGGAGACACATGAGTCACTGCCGTGAACTGTCCACTCTAGAGGCTGATTTTCCACCCCCTTCAATATTACCCAGCACTCCATGAACACTTGAATTAGTCTACCTTGCCAGGACTTGGCCCTGTGACATGAAACTGTTTAGTTAATACGAGTGGAAGAACAGGAAATGGCTATTTTTATTTGGAAGAAATATAAGTTTGGATTATTTTACAGTTAGATAATTAAGGGAATTAACTGTTTTCATGTGCATTTGAGAAGTGCACACTTTAATTTATTAAATTTAAGTGTACATTACAGTTGTTAGTGCAAAATGACAAACTCCTGTTATATCACAGCAATGTGGGGGCTAACATAATGAAATCAAATCTGCTCCAAACCCACAATACAGAGATTAGAGTAGGAATTCTGTTGGTAGAGTGCTTGTTTGACACGAGCTAGGTCAATCTCTTCTGTACAGAGTTTATTTCCAGTCTAGGCTAGAGAGTTCATCTTAAAACCCCAACTAAAATTTAAAGGGGCAATGTTAGCGCCCTGTGGTCAGTTTCAGTGATTATTCTAAATATGGTTTTGTTTATTCATTTTGTTTATTTCATAGAAAAAGCCACTTGAATCATAAAATTTAGCACTCATAATTCCGGCTACCTCCTGAACTTCAAAGGGCATTTTTAAATCTCTTTCAAATATACTGTAATAGTAAGAATGTGGTCCGAGTATTGGCTCCCCTTATTAATACTCTTAAATCAAAACTGGCCCGCTAGTTTTGACCTTCTCTTGATATAAATCAATTATATCTCTAAGAAAATATGGACCATGTTGTTATTATTGTTGCTTTGTTTTGTTTTGGGGGATACAGTTATTGAAATATTACAAGTATATGAAAAAAAAGTAGAAATAAACACAACATGTTTTATACTTAGATCTAACAAATTTGTTTTGTGGGGCATTTCTACTTAAGATTTTAGTGACTAAATAAAGCAAAATTTAGACAAAAGTTCTTGCCTTGAAAATCAAACTTTTACTATCTTCCATAGACGTCATTATCATCCTTTAAAAAAATGTGTAATTTAATACTTTTATTTCATATGTATGTAAAAATTCATACAATAATTACTAGGTATTATAAAAATGATTTTAATTTAAAATATATTTGAATATTATATTTACCCCATGAAAGAGGCATATGGTCCTTACTCTTAAGAACAAGAAAATTTTCATGGCCGTTGTCTTTTCAGTGTTGAAATCACCATTTGCAGACATTGTTTTCAACACCTTTATCTTAAAGCCATATATTTTATATCTGACCGCGTTGGAAAACACAGATCACATTTTACTTTCAAAGATTAGTCTTATATTTCCTCAGAGTGGCAAACAGAACAAATGGAAACTCTGGTATCAGAAAGAATTATTCGTCCTTCTTTATGTTGCACTCTGCTAAAAATTAAATCAGTATGCAAAGTAGAAATTATTGGCATTAATATTTAGCAGAGCAACCTTTAAATATGGATGATAAATGGCAACTGCATATTTTAAAACTTATGATGGATAAACAGGTTGGTACCTGTTCTGAATTGGAAATAATGCTACGGTCCTCCTTCTCTAGAATGCGTCAGTCAAGGTGAGTGTGAAGCGTTTGTATCTTCCTTGTTGCTGTAAAACATATTCAGGAAGACAGTGGTGTACCCAATTGGTGTGAGCCTCTTTGGTGTGAGCTACAGGCTCTTATGTCAATGCAATCCACACGAATTCACTTTGGTCCTCTCTAATTACAGAGAGATATATTCTGTGTCTTGAAGTGAGAAAAACAGGTGTGAACTGGGTCAGCGAATGAGCACATAACGTTAGAACAACTCTTGTGAAACACAGGTCTCTAATGGCAAGTTTGATCTTGGGGCAATGGGTAGTGGCTTGGCCACTTGGTGTCACCGTTCATTTCCCTAGATCTATTAAGCAACTTATAGTCAGAGCACTATGAAGTCATTTTTTTTTCCTATACAATCAGTATGGAGTCTTATTCATTTTCTCCCAATGCTACCCTACCAACCACACACATTTAAAGCAGAAAACTGCCTATGTATACTTTTTTTTTTTATATTCAGCACTTATTTTATATTTTTGCTGTTTGCAGATATTACAGTGTGGAATGTCAGAAAGTTGGGAGCATGGGGGTGGGGGTAAAGATGAGGGTGGGGTTGGAAGAAGGGAAAGACTGGGGAGAGCTTGGGGAACTGGGAGGGTGGAGATGGAAGAAGGGCAGATATAGGAGCAGGGAAGAAGATATCTACATTAAGGGATCCATTTTAGGGTTGGCAAGAGACTTGGCGCTAGAGGGGATCCCAGGTGTCCACGGGGTTATCCCCAGTTAAGTCTATGGGCAGCAGAGGAGAGGGTGCCTGAACTGGCCTTGCCCCACTGATGATTATTTCGAATATCACCATAGAATCTTTCTCCGGGGACGGATGGAGATAGAGACAGAGACCCTCATCAGAGCAAGGCCTGAGCTCCCAAGGTCCAGTTGAAGAGCAGGAGTGAGAAGATGAGCAAGGAAGTCAGAACCACGAGGGGTTGGTCCACATGCTGAGTCAGTGTGCTTGTTCTAACGGGAGCTCACCAAATCCAGTTGGACATGAAGGAGCATGTGATCAAACCGGACTCTCTGATTGTGGCTGACAATGGGGGCTGACTGAGAAGCCATTGATAAAGGCACTGGGACTTGTTTTTACTGCATGTACTGGCTTTTTGGGACCCTACTCTATTTGGATGCACAGCTTCCTAGGTCTGGATGTAAGGGGGGGAGGGCCTTGGACTTCCCACAGAGCAGGGTTCCCTGCAGTCTCTCAAGTAGGGAGGGGATGAGAGGAGAGGGAGTGAGGAAGTGGGAGGGGAATGGGAGGAGGGTAGGAAGTGTAAAATTTTGAATGGAAAAATAAAAAAAATGTCCATAGAAATTAAATAATCCTACTTCTCATTCTGACAATGCTAGATTATTAGATAAACCCAAGATATCCCAAAGCTTGGAAAAGGACATTTGTAACAGATTTTTCTCTAAGGCCACACTAAATGGCAAAACTAACTAACTAA